>NW_006296627.1:690242-691908 GCF_000327345.1 Myotis davidii | reverse complement strand
GTGGCTTGTCTTTCCCCATTGCTGGTGGGAGCGAGGTCCTTGCAATATTTGGAGAAAAGGAATTTTCTGAGACTCTCACGGGTGGATGTGATATAGTAGAAAGTTACATCCCTAAGTTTCTAAAGTTTTACTTCCCTTAGTCCAGTTATAGAAAAAGTATAATTGGGGTTTCAGTGGGGCTAAACTAAGAGCCAGTGTCCAGAGTTTCCATTCCTCGTTGCATCCAGGTCCAGTACAGCATTAGGCTGGGGGTCTTCATGGCTGTGCGAGAAATGGGAGAAGGCCAGGAAGCCAAGCATGAGCCAAGCATGCCAAGAGGAACCAAGAGAAACCAAAAGAATGAGCTTCTTTGTTCAGGGGATTATATATCCCACATTTCTGTGTACTTGCAGGGCCCATGCCCATTCTGGCCAACCATCTCTGTCCCCAGGTGTGAGTGACAGACAAGTACATTTCCTATGTCATCCCAACTTCACTGGGCATGCATCTGTCTTCCCTTTGTTGGATCTCTGCCCTAGTATTTTGCAGGGAACATGCCTCTAATGCCTGGCCTTCCTGTTGCTCCTTTCCTATTATTAATAACTAGTTAATTACAATGGTATCCTCTCGACTCTGCCACACTTTTTCCTCCACTGGTCTGATTTCTGAGCTGACATTTATGAAAAATGTGCAAGTTCTGTCTTCTGATCAGAATGCGCCCTTGGTGTTTCATGCAGATTTCCTTGCTCTACCTCTTCTTTTGACAGAGCCTTTCTGTGAGAAAATGATACCTACTTCCAGAGAAATGTCAGCAAAATAGGCAATTAATATGAGTTGTCAGCACTTCTCAGGGTCAGAAGATGAGAGTGGTTTCTTCAAGCACTATTATAATTCCATCTCTAACACTCTGTACAACAGAGGGCAAATGAGCTCTTCAAAAGGGACAGTGATAGGATGAATTCAGAAATAACCCCTGCATCAATACAAAAGTACACACAATCACCATTGTCTAGTATTTACTTTTACTGAATATATACTGTATTATGACCTTTTAATTACAATTACCCACGCAAGAGGAATAAATAGCAACAAGGCAATTTCAGGCCCTTGCAAAGCTCACAATGCAATACATACTAGTAGACGATGATAGCACATAATGACTCTAAAGAAGATAGACCACTAACTGTGATGGCCTCAGTGTTCCCCTCAGCTAGACTGAACTTTAGATAGGTTTCTGTGCCCCTGACCTCCCCCTCTCACCCTGCCCTGCTGGGGTCCAACCCCAGCAGGTCCAGGGGTCCCCAAAGGCGTGGACGGAGTCGGCGAAGAAGGGATGACATGGAGACAGCGTTCAGTTGATCAGCAGCCTAGCCAGGATCTCTAGCCAGGATCTTCATCCAAGTTCTGTTCAGGATCTCCAGCCAAGTTCTGGTTAGGATCTCCAGCCAGGTTTTGGTTAGGATCTCCAGCCAGGTTCTGTGTCCATGTTCTCTTGCTAGGTTCTCCAGCCACATTATCCAGGTTCTCCAGCCAGGTTCTGTAGCCATGTTCTCTCGCTAGGTTCTCCGGCCAGGTTCAGTCGCCAGGTTCTGTAGCCGGCTTCTGCAGCCAGGTTCTGTCTAGGTTCTCCAACCAAGTTCTGTAGCCAGGTTCTGTCCAGCATCTTTTGCCATGTTCTGTCTCTAGG
>NW_006296627.1:677104-690047 GCF_000327345.1 Myotis davidii | reverse complement strand
TTAAGAACAGTATGCCATATATGCCAGGTCCCTTGAAACAGCAAGGATGGACCCGTTCCCGGCACTGCCCCTTACAGAATCCAGATGGCTTAAACACAGAGGTCTTCTCCTCTCTTTTCTTAGAGCATTTAGTTTAGAAAATTTGTAATTAATAATCCTTTTTCACCCCTTTGAGATATAACTCTTTTTAAAAGTCTCTTACCAGTTTTATAAATTATGACTATGTCAAAGACTTGGGAGCCATACTTTTGAAATATAATTATCAAAATATAATAATGCCCCTATTTTTCAATTTCTGTGGGGAGAATAGGAACCTAGCTTCCCTGCTTCAGGTTGCAAAATCCCTCCTGTCTTGAAGACAAAAGTTTACTTTATCTTTGGGAAGTCCAATTGACAAACATAGATAGCCTAAGATCTTCCTTTTCACCTCAGTTCTTAAAAAGTATTTCCACCTTTTATTTCAGTGGAGTTATATTCAGATTGTATTCTGGTTTCTTTTTCCTATTGCGATAGCCTTTAATTATGTTTTCCTCCCTGTTTAATGTTGTCCATTGGCATGTTTGCTTTGATAGCACTAAGGTACATGCCCTGGAAAGTTCAATATTAGAAGAATGTACATTTTATTGGGGAAATTATAAAATGTTTCAAAACACTGAAGGAACTCAAGCCAAATCTTTGAATTTAAATAAGTGGTGTTTTCAGAAGAAAAAATAGGGGAATAAGAAGAAGAAGCAAAATGATCAAACATTAAAAACAATCCTTAGTTGTTCAATATTAATTTAACACAAGATTTTTACCGAATGAAAAAATGTTTGAAAGATAAATTTTGAGTTTCTAGCCATTGACAGAAACTCAATGGGCACATGCATGGTGGAGGCCATGGTTACCAGAGCTAGAATCATATGATGGAGAACTGTGGATGCAATAACCTGTGATGAGTGCAAGTTGGGGGCTCCCCAAGAACATCTACACTCCTGACACCAATTGCTAGTTCAGGGCTCCCCAGGACAATACTCAGTTTTGATAATTTTCGACTGTTTATTGGCGCTTAGTCACATATACATTGCTGGTTGTACATGTGGCTGACCTTAGCATTCAGCCCCTACAGATGTTGATACCTCAACCACCATAAATCACATTGCTAGCATAGACAATTTGGAATAGCCCAATGCCCTAAGGCAGGGCACACCAAGGCTTTAGAGGTTTCCTCTTTGGTTCCAAGAAATGGCCAAAGGAGAGGTTAACCCTTTGCCGTATAAAGGACTTTGATTGCAATGACCTATGATAGAGAGCCTTGAGTTCAATGACATCTCTCTGATACCACTGGGGAAAGCGGTGGAGAAGCTATTGAATAGATAGCTTTTTCCTCAGTGATAATACTGAGATGGGAGAATAAAGAATGCATTTAATCGGTTGTATTTTCTTTTATGCATTTATCTTTCCTTTTACGCTATTCCTATTTTAATTGTACCCTTCTTATCTCTATTTCCCTTTTGTCAATATTGCATCTCCTCAGTAACCTTGAACTCGACGTGATAGCCTAGTAATTTATGCAAAACAGAGACCAATCTTTGCCTTCCTTGCAGAATCTTAGAAAATGCTTTTATCTATTTTTTTTTTTTTTTTTTTTTAGGGAGAGGGAATGCAGCCTTTCAAATGCAGCTCAGACTACATTTTTCCATTTATATTGGTCGATTCTTTTTGTAATAACAGAGATTTCTCTCCCCTAAAGATTCATGATATTTGAAGAGATAAAGACATCCTTCTCTCCATTTTAATAATATTTCATTAAGGAAGCTTTGATATAGAATATAAGATAATCTTTTAATCATAACGTTATCAGACTAAAGGGGTCCATTTGCCTGCACATATCAAAGCCCAATCAAAGGCAAAAAGGAATTTGCTGCCAAGAAAATAAGGACTTCTTAATTGAGGCAATAGAGCCAAACCCGGAGTTATAGGTAAAGTAGTGCTCAAAAACCTGGCTTCCTGATGGTTCCCATGTCATGAGTGATAGAGGAGTTGGGGTTGGTGGGTTTTATTGACTGGTTAGGGGCAGCTTAGGAATTATTTAATCATTACATCTGCTCCTGATGTTAGCTGTGGCATCACTCTCTCTGGTTTCACAAGGGTCTTGTCAGTGTCTTTTCTGGGTCTGAAGCTGAAACACATCTGAGGCCTTGATGTTATCTCCAGTTTGACTGAAACTGCCTCTGAGGTCAACAGACCTGAGGCTTTGTCTCTAAGTTTACCAGGACCTCATTGTCCTGAGGGTTAATGATTAAAGGAGTTGATGCTCAATGGATAGGGAGGGGAGTGAGTTATGGTGCTGGAGGAGGCCAGTTTGAATAAAAAAAGGAGAAAAGGTCATATTAAAAAAAAGTGGAATTTCCGCTTAATGACAAAGTCTTTGAATTTACACCCCAGATATTTTGGCTTGAATCAGAAGTATTCTCCCACCTCAAATATGAGAGGCAACAGAGAAGATGAGTACCAAAGGAGTTTTCTATGTCGTACACAGCAAATAAAAGAAAGAAAAATCAGTTATATCCTACCACCCATGGAGCCTATAAAATATTCTAAGATAAGCGGTAATGTAGAATAACACCAGGAACGTTAAATAATGAAACAGAGAAACAAGTAAAAACTAAGGGGTCTAGAATAATGGGAGCCCTACAATAGGGCAGACTGAAATAAACTCTTCACTGCTAAGCCTTATTTGATTGGATGATCCCTTTTTGAGGTCTTCTCACCAGTTTATTCTTTTCTCATGCAATGTGGTGGTTATTAATGCTGCTTATTAACCATTTTTCTCTTATCACTTCCCAGCCACTGGATCTAATTATATTTCTTGAACTCCCTTGTTTCATGGGGAAAGTAATAGTCCTGGCCAATGAGTAATGAGCAAAAGTGACATGTATCACTTCCAGTACGAGAATTTAATTGCTTGTGCAAAGATCCCCCAGAGCTTTCTTTCCTTCTTTTGACAACTTATGATTTCCACACAGTGATTCTTCTATCAGCATGAAATGCAATAATAATGAGCAGAGTGAGTGCCCAGCCAACCAGAGATTGCAAGAAGTATAAGTGAGGTGTACGTCATTGTTGTTTTAAGCCATTGATATTTGGCATTAGAAATAAAATTCACTCTTTTTCCTAAACTTTAGCCCCAAGAATAGTAATATAGAGCGGGACCCTGTCTGCATTACAGATTGAGATCTCTGGAAATAGTTATTCAAATTGTGCTGAGTATACTTTATTTAAAAAAAAAAAAAAAGTGAATCCCACCTCATTCAAATGGACCCAAACAGTAACTATGGATCTAAAATTACATCATTCTGTACATGGCTCAAAATGATGGAAATATGTGGAGATAGGGTCAGTATATTCATCTGAAGTATTTGAAACATCCAGGAAAGAGGATTATTTAACATGAATAAAGGTAGTATTACTGGATGTTGATATTTATTGAAGGATGGGTGTGAATGGGTTCCTAGCATTGGTCATCTTCCAGCAGCACTACTCCTGAATGCTGGCTTTGGACTTTACTTTTCTTTTCCACTAATTCCTTTGGAGCTTAATTTTTAAATATATATTTTACCTAATGTGGTATTTGACCTATTTGTTTACACTTTTAATCTGTTAACAGTAAAGAGTCAATGTGGCAGAAAACCCGCTTGACAAGGCGCCATTCTTTTCATTATTCAGAACTTGGTTTTTGATGGGAAGATCCTTCCCTGGAGAGAGAGCCCTGAAAACGGAGGTATGATCCTGCTGAGGGGGACTAGGAGAAGAGTGATAACATGACCATGCACATCTCTTAATTCCAGAAACATTTAGCTTTGCACAGGAGGGAGTATGTGTGTGCGCAAAGTGAGATGTATGTGGCTAGATCCAAGGGCTTTAATAGGAATCAATCAAACTCCTGTGCCGTTTGACCTCAGCTAATGGGAGTTCCCTTTTAACCTCTACAGTCATCTAATAAAATGTTTAAATAGCAATATATATTTTTTGCTGTCAAATGTAGCAGTCACCTGTTACAATAGTTATTCTATTTGTAGATGCCAAGGGGAAATTCTGCATATGCATTATTGCTGAAGCAGGTCTCTTTTAAGGCTCCTGGAGTTCCAATATTATGACCCAAATCAGGCATTTAATGAGTATTAATGGCAAACTGTAAATATAGCAGGTGAGCTTCATGATTAATGGCAGGATTCCTGGGATTGGTGGAAAATATCATCATTAAGTGACTGTCAAATGGCCTGGAGATTAGACCATGTGTTTATCATCATGTCTGCTTACAACACTATCTAAAAACTCATCCTGTAGAATTGAAGTAGTTGTTAGAGTTAAATGAGCATGTAAACCATAGAATAATTATTAGGGTGAGCTTTTCCATCAAAGTCAGAGGTCCTGATTTCAGTCATTTTCTAATACTAATGCATGAAGTTAGTTCATTCACTTAACAAATATATATTAACCACCTACTATATATATGATGTTTTTAGTAGGCACTGGGGGTACGTTGTGAAACTAAACATAAAAATAAGCAAGAGGCATGGTTCCTGCTGTCACTAATATTAATAATGTGTGTGTGTGTGTGGTGGGGGCAACATCCATCAGAGAATGTACAAATAAATGGATAATCACAACTGTGATGAAAATAACCAAGGAGAGTGTATTGTGGGAGGAACTGACCTAGTTGGACTTTTTTCTGTAAAATGGGGTGATACAGGATTACTATAAGATTACAAGACACAGTATGTATGAATAGCTGACATAAAATAGAGGCAGTATACATTTCCCCTTCTTTCTGTTTTCTTTAATTTTTCTAAATGCTGGAGAACATTATGCTAAGTGAAATAAGCCAGGCAGTGAAAGAAAAATACCACATTATCTCACTCATTTATAGATAATAAAGAACATTGTAACCTGATGAACAAAAAGATAGATACAGAAGCAGACAAGCATTGACCAGACTGTCAAATTACAGCAGGAAGGCTGGGGAGTGTTGGGGGCGGAGGGATAAGAGATCAACCGAAGGACTTGTATGTATGCATATAAGCATAACCAATGGACACAAGACACTGGAGGGTAGGGGAGGCCAGGGGAAGGTCAATAGGGAAAAAAAGGAGACATATGTATTACTATTTGTAATACTTTAAACAATAAAATAAAATTTAAAAAAATAAAATAAATGCAATTAAATGCAGGGTATTAACTTCCAGATAATTTGTCCTACTTACTGTTGGATTCTGAAGTATTTTAAATGTTTTTTGTATTAGACCATGTTAATGGTCAGGTTTGATCTACATACTGCACTCTTCACTGGTTATAATCCTGGCAGTTGCATCTTGCCTTCTTCCTCTGTTCCCAAAGCTGTATTATTATTTTATTTCTAAAGAAGGCTGCCCTTAGAGAACTAATTTTCCCATCCTCCCATACAATAGCATTTAGATCTTACCTGAAAACATATGTACATCAAAAGGAAACTTCAATAAATATTGTCACAAATCTATTCTACAAATATAGTACCTAAAACAAGACAGAAACTTTATAATAAAGTTTAGAAAGGGAGAAATTACAACTCTGTGGAAAATATAAAAAACAAAATTATGGAAGATGAACTGAAATTCAGTGGTAGAAACCGAATTCTCATTTAGACCTCATCTGGTTCTCTTTGAGGTGAATTAATTATGAAACACAAGCAAGTAAAGAACTTAACAACTCACTTTTTAAGAATCATAGATGTTTCTTGGAAAGAGTACCAAAATAAAAATAGTGCCTTTTTAAAAAATTTTTACTATTTATTTACTGTTGACACTATTACAGATATCGCCCATTTTCCCCTCTCCCCACCTTCACCCAGCCTCCATTTCCCCCTCCCCTGTCCTTCACCACTCTGTTGTCAGTGGGCATGGACTATGTATATATGTGCTTTAGCTAATCTCTTCATCTTTTATCCAGCCTTTTCACACCCTCACGATCTCTCTTACACTTTTAATGTTGGAATACCATAGGGCACATATCATGTTGGTCTAACAGTCACAATATGAAAGGCAGCAAAATTTTGATGGGTAGAAACAGTGTTTGGGAAAGATAATGCCAGTGGGTGTTCTTTGGTCTTCAAGAACTAAGGTTTAACTCATGCATTCTGTTATTGACCCTTCATGTTTAGGAACTACGCTATGCGTTATAGCTTCTACTGTCAGTGCAGGCATGTCATGTGAGGCTGTATGCATTCAGAAGGCTGGTGAGGAGGAGGCTACACTGAGTTTCTATACCTACAACCTCCTGCCCAATATATGGTAATTAGCATGCATATAGAAATTGAACCTGAAATCTAGATGCCATCCGTGGCTATACCTTTCTCAGGCTAACTGAACTTCGCAGATGCGGAAGCTGGAGGCCTAAAGAAAATACTTTTAAACTTCTGGTCAAGTGAGGCACTTGGAACATATGTACGCCTAAGGGAATGTTTCTGCCTCTGCCAGTGGGGAAACAGTAAGTAACCCAAAAGAGCAGTGTTCACTTTCTAGAGCAGTGTTCTCAGAGTGGTATGCCTTAGGGGAAAGATGTGAAACGGAAAGCAGGAAAGACAGACTTTTTATGACGATGTGGTTTCAAGTGCTTAGGCTCCTGAGGGAATCGCACGGTTGGCATATGGGAAAACCTGGGGAGAAAACAGGATGAGGCGTTTAAGTGTCACTTGTTCCCATCTCCACATTATTCTCTGTCCTTTGCACTAAGAAATTATTCTTTAGGATGAGATTCAGGAAAAGTATGAGACCAAATTGGTGGTAAATCCTAGAGGAGGGAGCCCTGTGCCCACCCCAGAACCAAGTCCCAGGAGCTGGTGAACCAACAGAAATTTTTACAGGAATGAAAGTAGAGAGACTGTGCCCTGCAGGGGAGAACAAAAGCGACTGGGGAGAATATAAAGGTGCATTGTCTGACAAGGATTCAACAACAGAAATAAAACTAATTAAAAGTCTTCTTTTCATTATTACCATGTGCAGATTATTCTAAACAATGTCAGAAATCAAGTGCCTCTCCCAGATAGAAATATTTTCTTAGTCTAAGTTCTTAGTAATTATTGCAGTTAGTAATAACATGTTTTATTAACATGTAAGCCTACAATTAGTTCACACTGTTTTAAAACAGTGATCCTTTAATAAATATAATACACTACATAGAAGTTAGTCAGAAAATACCTAGTTATTTAATTAGCTTCTGTAGTAGATTAATGGTGGTTCCCCAAAAGATATGCCCATACTGTAATTCTCAGAACCTGTGTGAAATTTGAAAAATGGTCTTTGAAGATGTCATTAAGTTTCTTGAGATGGAATCACTCTGATTATTGAGGAAAGGGGTCCCACATCCAATGGAGAAGACACTTATGGATGACACACCTGGGAGAAACACAGAACCATTTGAAGACACAGAGATCAGAGTGATGCAGCCACAAGCCCAGGAATGCTGGCAGCCACCAAAGCTGGAAGACACGGGCAGATATCTCTGAGCGTCTGTGGTGGGAGTGTGGCCCTACCAACACCTTGATTTGAGATTTTTTTATTGGTCTCAACCACCAAGTAATTTGATATAGCAACCTTAGGAAACTAATAGAGCCTGGAACCCTCATGCTCAACTATAAGCAAATCCATTTCTAGAGTGACTTTGTGACAGTTCAGTCATTCTAGCTCCCTTCTGATCAGTCAATGGCTCCATACACTGCACATAAGCACAGTATTAAAAATGAACAACCATAGCACAAGATTATAAAAGATGAGGACACAGAAATTATTTTACCTCTATCATAATGTGTGACTAATGAAATTTTTATTTGTGCTTAAAATTTAAAAGTTAAATAAAGCGTGAAATGTGAGCTATATTTTTGTTAGTTGAGTATATATTTTAGTTCATGCATAAAAATATTTTATTGAGTTGAAGTAATACATTTAAGAGAACTTTTTCATCTTATTGTAGTTATTATTAAATCATAATGTGCTATCACTGCAATAGAACACTATTTTAAACTTCCTCCAAAGAAATATTAGTATAATTTGAAAGTACAAATTTATTACTTTTATATACTTTTTTGTATTGTTATATTTATTACTTATTTGTTTTTTACTGGTATGATTATGCATACAAAATTTAGTAAGATAACACTTTTCACTATCTGCATTTCTTTTCTGACCATGATTATCGTTATTCATGTATAGTTGAATATATTATTCATGATTAATACTGACAATAATTTTGACACATAAAGGGGGAGTTTGTACTAGATCTCTGGGCCACAAACATGCTGTGTAGGTAGGCATGTCCACTAGTGGCCTGTTCTATGGTTACAGCCCAGTAGTAGGTCAACAGCCTACAGTAGAATGGTAGGTGCTCTCCTTAGGCTGTAGTGTGTCGTAGTGGTTCCTTGTCCTAGCATGTTTTGGAGTCAGGAGAAGGATTTATATATTCCCTATAATGGAAATAATGTTGCTAAGAAAGTCACAAGACCAATAGATGGCTTAATGATGGCTTTCAGAAGTCAGAGTCTAAAGACAACATAAGCCCATGCTGGCCTTAATGGATGCTGTCCGGACAGATGCTTACAACTACTCATCTTTATTGTTCACCACTCACACCTGCGTAAGCCTTCTCAAATTGCATGAGGAAGGGAGTAGGGTGGGGCTCCAACTGACTAAGAACATCTCTATCCCCTTTGCAGAATGAAAGCTAAAAATACAAATTTAGCCATAGCCAGTTTGGCTCAGTGGATAGAGCGTCAGCCTGCAGACTGAAAGGTCCTAGGTTTGATTCTGGTCAAGGGCACATGCCTGGGTTGTGGGCTGGATCCCCAGTATGGGGCATGCAGTAGGCAGCTGATCAATGATTCTCTCTCATCATTGATGTTTCTCTCTCTCCCTCTCCCTTCCTCTCTGAAATCAATAAAAATATATTTTAAAAAATGTACAAATTTAGTTGAATTCAAAACTAAAAATAAAGTTCCTGATTTTGTTCACCTCTGCTGTGAATTCATATGTGAAATATATGTTTTCTGGAAGAGCAAACTAAGATTTTTTGTCTAAGATCCCACAAGTAAGGAAAGATAGATCTAAGTTTCTAACCCAGGTCTATTTCATCCTAAGAACCCCACTCTCTCTGCCATGTTAGGCTATTGCTCCAGGAACTACCGAGTCTTCTGATCCACGGAGAAGAATAAGCTGGCACTATTCCAGAGGGTTGGCTAAGTATTGGTTCCCTAAGTATTATAATAATTTCCTCCTAAAGTTTTGGTTATTTTTCTTCTTGGCTTACCTTGGAGGAGCAGGATGGGTCAGTGGCAAGCTGGATTCAAATACAAGTGATTTGGAATCACAGCTCCTCCCTCTTATTCCCAGTTACCTTGGGGAACTTTCTCTACCTCTCATCATTTTTTAAAATATATTTATTGTTGTTGTTTTTTCTTTTTACAGAGGAAGGGAGAGGGATTAAGAGTTAGAAACATTGATGAGAGAGAAACATCGATCAGCTGCCTCCTGCACACCTCCTACTGGGGATGTTCCCACAACCAAGGTACATGCACTTGACCAGAATCGAACATGGGATCCTTCAATCCACAGGCTGACACTCTACCCATTGAGCCCAAACCGGTTAGGGCTCTATCTCTCATCTTTGATTCTCATCTCTTATATGAGGAGAGAAGTAACTCAGAAATGCAGAGATTTAAAATTGTAAATATAAATAAAGCATTATAAACTGGAGCTATTTCATATGATCTTACAAAGATATAACTTTCCAAAATAGTTGTAAATGTCATTATCATTCCACATACAGCCTCTCATAATTTGAAATGGTGTCTGATAAATGAGGACTACTACTTAAAAAAAATTATCCATTGATTTATCGTTTATTTTTGCTGACAATGTTGAGTATACAGGCCTGTCTGCTGCATACAGAAAAGGGTTTAAACAATATAGAGTATTAATTCCAAAGTTCTCTTTCTCTTATAATTTGCTGATCCTCTCAGCATGAAATTGATTAAAAGATTCACATCACTTAATTCTTTTCATAATTGCCTAGTGCAAAACTTGCAACAAAGAAATTTTTTTTTAAATGGGTGATGAACCAAGTGAGGCATGGGGGGTTGGGGGGGTTGAGTTGGCTATTCACAAACAAGTTTTCCCCTCCATATGAAATGCTCAGATAAGCAGTATTCCCTGCCGAGCTTCATAGATCAGAATTCTGGGAGTCTGGTGAGTTAGTAGACAGATTACAAGGGGAAGACAGGTTATGAAGAAAAGGAAAAATGAACAAAACTAAAATAAGTTATTCTGGTTGTTTCTGAAATGAACTAGTGGAAAAAGGAATGAAAAGTGCACGTGAGGAAAGGCTAAATATTAAAAAATGGCTCTTTAAAATATTTCTGCAGAAAAATATAGGAGAAAGAAAAGTGCAAGCAGGTATCTCTCATAAAATCTTCTATCTGAAGATAGTTTCCAAGAAGTAGAAAAATCATGGGGTTTTAAAGACGGATCAACTTCGTTCTGAATCTCTTTTAGTTGGTATGTGTGACTTTGGCTAGCTAGGTCTCTGAATCAATGTCTCCTCATCTGTTATCAGGTATGTTATTTCTTCATTTATTAATAATTTGGGGTTAGCTTTCCTACAGGTACTATTTTATGCCTTTGATCATTGTATTAAATTTGTTTGGAATTTCATGTTCCTGTAGCTATCTATCCTGGTGGCTAAACTCATTGAGGGTCATGGTGACATCTTAAATCTCTGCTCAGTCATTGTCCTTACCAAATCATTTTTGCTTTAAGCTAAAATTAGTTATATGATGACTTTCAGGGTGAGCAGCTAATGGGATTTCTAATTATTTGCTTGGAGTGTGTAGAAGAGACAGTACTTCTCTTAGTCCTTAACAAGAGGGACCCATGCCTTGCATCCTAGTCTTTAATGGCTCTGTTCTGATTCTCATCTAATCTTACCCTTTCTTATGAAGCAATAATTACCTGGAGTCCCAGAAATATGGCCATGCTTAGCTCATGCCCTATTATGGATTACGCTGTGGATATCAGAACACAAGAATCCCCTGCCCTTGTTGACCCTGACAATATACATGCACTTTGTGCTTTTACATCTAATTTGTTCCTGAGCTTCCAAAGCGGGATCTGTCCTCAGGAATGGACTTTGATGGTGATATGCTAATCTCCAGGCCTCAAGAAAGGTCTTTTGGGGAGGGGCATGCAGGTAGGGCATGAGATTATAGGCTATGGGGTCCCCAAAATGTATGGGAGCCCCCCCCAAATCTCCTAGAAAAGAGTATTAAAATAAAGGTTTCTGGGCCAGACCAGGCCTCCCAGTTCTGGCATAGAAATGTGAAGATTCTGAGAATTCTAAATTTTATTCTGACATTCTGGGTCATTATAACGGTCAGGATTAGAACATTTTTGTAACAGTGAGCTTGATTTATTTCTTAACTATTTAGACATATAACAACAAATTCTTCATTTTTGTGCCAAAGTTAGCAATGTGTCTCTACCATCCTCCTTGTAGTGACAAACTAGAAAGCTGCTTTATATAGCATGGGTGTTAATTTCCAAATCACTTTGATATCCTTTTTGGAGGGTGTTACCTCATTCCAAAGAGGTCTTCCCCTGTGTTTGGATCCCATTTATTTTCTTGGGGCCTTTATCTTTATATTGGCTCTTATGTTTGCCAAGAATCATTTAGCAACATTTTGAAAGATAATCAATAAAACGTCATGGTCCATTCCTGTCAAAACTTTGAAGCCAGTAGGGTGGCACTGAAATGAAGAAGTGTTGCCTGGCTGACTTGGCTCAGTGGTTGAGCATTGACCTGTGAACCACAAGGTCACAGTTCAATTCTTGGTCAGAGCACATGCCCATGTTGTGAGCTCGATCCCCAGTAGGGGTCGTGCAGGAGGCAGTCAATCAATGATTCTTTATCATCAATGTTTCTATCTCTCTTTTCCTCTCTGAAATCAATTTAAAAAAAAAAGGAAAAGGACACAAGTGACTTGGTGATTACAGAATCAAAACGGGAAACATAGACCCTTAGTGATCTTCCTTTGCACGTAGCCGAAGGAAAACTGTGTCCAAGTTTTGCGACCTCAGAATAAAAACTGTGTTGTGTTCTGCTCTTGGTGTGGCCCCAGCACGTTCCTTCCTGAACCTGGAGCCCCGGCTACAGTGCCGTCCTCTCTGGAGCAGCTGAAAGATAAGGGAGGGTCCGGAGAAGGTAGGCTTTTTTCACTGTAATTTGAAAATCAGGTAGTTCGGCTCCAGCATGGAAAGAGCTTGGAAGCTGTTACATCTGAAGAGCAAGTAGAAAGCTGGACAGAAAGCTGGTCAGTGACTTAGACCCAGAAGAGAACTGAGGGCACAGGAAAGCCATCCCAAAGTCTGGGCAGGCATGTGAGCACCGCGAAGCAGTCAGGATCCGCCTGCCGGCAGCAGAAGCCGCTGGAGCCCTGCAGGACACTGAAATGGGAATTTTGACAAATTGCCGGAGGTTGATTGTGGACGAGCTTGATAGTGAGAAAATCCTTAAGCCCCAGTGTTAGGGGGGCCTCCCAACTTTTCATTCGTTCTATTGCCAGGAATCCCACCAAATTCTCACAGTGAAAATCTAAGCAACATTTCTTAAAATTTGGGGGTTGGGGGGTAGAAAAGTAACCTTCTGAAATAGGCCCAGAGCCGTCTACTCTCAGAAACCAAGAGCAACACTCCCAGGGAAACTGCCAGACCTGTTTCTGTCCCGGGGGAAGGGCAGCCGGCCAAGTCTAACCTCTAACCTGCCCGCTGTACCTAAGGGCGAAAAGTGTGAGGAAACACTGCTGAGGCACAGGGTCAGGCCATGTGAAACACTGAGATTGAATCATAAGATCATAGAGTGTTTTCCCTGCCCTACACCTGCC
>NW_006296627.1:662038-676618 GCF_000327345.1 Myotis davidii | reverse complement strand
TCTTTAAGTTCTTTTACAAAAGTGCTCATGTTTTCCCCCAGTATCCATTTAGCCTTGTGATTTTTATGTGACATTCATACAGGAAAGGTCATAGGAGGAGAACCAAGATGGCGGCATAGGTTAACGCCGGAGTTTGCCGCCTCGAACAACCATTTCAAAAGTGAAACTAAAAGACGGAACGGACATCACCCAGACCCACAGGAACGCTGGCTGAGTGGAAGTCCTACAACTAGGAGGAAAGAGTAACGCATACGGACACTCAGAGGAGGCGTTGCATTGGAAATAGAAGTTGGTGTAGCCTTCATTCAATGAAGACCAGAAGAAAAAAATAATTTGCACTCTGTGTTTTAGCACTTTCAAATGCCTTGTGACTCCAATGACATGAACAAATCTTTGTACCTCTCTTAGCCTTACTTTCTTGAACCACATCTAGCACGGCCAGTGGTAAACTTGAGGAGGGGCAGTGAAGGATTAAAGAAAACAGACACAGAATATAGTTGGGGCCAGGTGGATCACTGCGACTGGATGAGGACACAGCAACTCAGCTTGTAAGCCGAATCTTTATTTTATAGTCAGATCACACAAAGCAAAACAAGGGAGTGGTCAAGATGATTACAATGTTCTTGTGAGTTTCAAATCTACTTCTTTCCTGTTGTTGCAATTCTCTGAACTCTATCAAGCTTTGATTTGGGAGCACTTGCACTTTCTTGAACCACATCTAGCACGGCCAGTGGTGAACTTGAGGAGGGGCAGTGAAGGATTGAAGAAAACAGACACAGAATATAGTTGGGGCCAGATGGATCACTGCGCCTGGATGAGGACACAGCGACTCAGCCTGTAAGCCGAATCTTTATTTTATAGTCAGATCACACAAAGCAAAACAAGGGAGTGGTCAAGATGATTACAATGTTCTTGTGAGTTTCAAATCTACTTCTTTCCTGTTGTTGCAATTCTCTGAACTCTATCAAGCTTTGATTTGGCAGCACTTGCTGCGCCTCCTGCAGCCCACATCTCTCAGCTACCTAGAACTACAAGGTCGGACTATAAGGTCAAGCTTACATACAACCATAGCCTTTGGCTATAATTTTGCTGCGGGGGGGAGCACTTGTATGTAAAGCTAGTACTTGTATGTGGCTTTGCTACAAGAGAACCGTGCACTCTCATCAGTCCAAGGCTTGAACTTGTCCAAATGCTGTAGCTCTCCACACTTTCTACCTTATAAAATTCCTGTGAGGATTGCTTTCAAATGGTGCATAGAAATGGCCTTTCTAACCTGTAAAAGTTTATTATTTAGTGGCCACATGAATAATGGAAGTAATTATTAATTAAAAATTAGTTATTAAGGCCCAGCCAGTGTGGCTCAGTGGTTGAGCATTGACCTATGAACCAGGAGGTCATGGTTCAATTCCCCATCGGGGCATATGCCCAGGTTGCAGGCTCCATCCCTGGTGTGGGGCATGCACGAGGCAGATGATCAATGATTCTCTATCATCATTGATGTTTCTATCTCTCCCTCTCTCTTCCTCTCTGAATTCAATTAAAAATATGTATTTATTTTTTTAAGTTAGTTATTAGGAATGGTCAGTTTAAGAGTTGTAGCTTCCAAATTTCTTCTTCTTTTTTTAATACAGCAGTTAATATTACTCTAGGGTTTAAATTGTAATAGGTGCAGGTTTATTGCTTACATGCTATGCTTTTCTTGTCAAATTTATTATAAGAAAATTCAATATTCTTGAAGTTCTTTTACAAAAGTGCTCATGTTTTCCCCCAGTATCCATTTAGCCTTGTGATTTTTATGTGACATTCATACAGGAAAGGTCATAGGAGGAGAACCAAGATGGCGGCATAGGTTAATACTGAAGGAAAACTTGCCGAACAACCATTTCAAAAGTGAAACTAAAAATATAGGCTGTTAAACATGTTAACCACAGGTACAAAAGTGCTCATGTTTTCCCCCAGTATCCATCTAGCCTTGTGATTTTTATGTGACATTCATACAACAAATGTTTCTGAAATTCAATTTAGTTGTAATACAGATAGATTACTGAAGGAAAACTTGCATTATCCTCCCTACTACATCAGCCTAGAAAATATAGGCTGTTAAACATGTTAAATACTCTCCTCATAAAGCTTCATTATGATCATTAATGCCAAAGGATGGCAATCTTACTAATACTGAAGAATGTATTTTTTTAAAACAAATGCTCACATTTGGATTCATCAAACTTTACTATTAAACTCCACATTCCTCATTCATTTCTTCTGTCTTTCTAAGGAGAGCATTTCTGTTATTCTCTAGAATTTTTGACACATTATCTAGGCAAATTTTAAATGCACTTTATGTCCGTTTAAAAGTAAATTCACCCCAGAAAGAGAAATACGAGACAGGATACATCTTCTATATATTCTTTAGTAGTTTTTTTTTAATCTAAAGTATTTATAAAAATGGGCTTCAAAGTATTATTAATTTCTTATCATGTTGCATTTCCTAAAATGGAGAATTATTATTTTAAAATTTTCTATCTCATCACCTTATCTACAATTGTCACTTTCTCACAAATTGAAAGTTCACTGCATTTTGTATTTCTATGCAGTGCTCTCTTCCTACCTTGACATAGCTCTCAATTTAAAGATGAAATCCTCAACCTTTTGGCTACTGATGTACTTTCTAGAGTTCCTCTGGGGTTGCAGGAGCTTGGCTGCCAACAAAATGTCAGAAAATAGAGGAAAAGTTGCTCTGAGGGAGGTAGACTTTCTCTACGGAATGTGTACTGTGATTTGATACTCAATTACTCATTTTTATGTGTGTATAAGTTGACCTAATAGTCACAACATCCCTATTTCATATAAGCTAGATACTATAATTATACATTTAAAGAAAAGAAAATAGGCTCCAGATGATTCCAGCTCTGAGCCATCCTCACTTTGAGCTTCTGAGTCTTAAATAAAACTCCAAGCATATGGAGTAAAGATAAATTATCATTATGGCCCTAACCAGTTTGTCTCAGTGGATACAGTGTCTGGTAGCAACTGCAGTGTCCCAGATTCGATTCTCGTCAAGGGCATGTACCTTGGTTTCAGGATCCATCCACCTAGTATGGGGCAGTGCAGGAGGCAGCTGATCTATGTTTCTAACTCTCTGTCCCTCTCCCTTCTTCTCTGTAAAATATCAATAAAATATTTTTTAAATATATTTTATTGAGTTTTTACAGAGAGGAAAGGAGAGAGATAGAGAGTTAGAAACATCAATGAGAGAGAAACATCGACCAGCTGCCTCCTGCACACTCCCCACTGGGGATGTGCCCGCAACCAAGGTACATGCCCTTGACCGGAATCGAACCTGGGACCTCTCAGTCCGCAGGCCGACGCTCTATCCACTGAGCCAAACTGGTTTCGGCAATAAAATATTTTTTTAAAGTTATCATTATGCACTTTCTAAATTCATGACCACAGAATCTGTGAGTGTAATAAAATGAATAAAATTATTTTTTAACTTGTTAAGGTTTGGTGTAACTGGAACATTGCCCAAAGTTAAAAACGAACAAACAAAACCCTAGTAGGTAGATGATCTTAGATTAGTCTTAAAAAGTCTGACTTCATTACATTCCCTGTGCTTGCCTTCTGATATAGAAACTACTTATTTATTTGTTTGCACCCCCAGCTAATTTATAAACTACTACATTAGAGTAGGGATTTCTTTTCTTATTTATCCCAGACAGCAAGGCTTTTCACCTGTTTTGTTCATTTCTGTACCCCAGAGTCCAGCACAGTGGCTGATACATACATCATAGGCACACAAAAACATTTGTTTGAGCAAATAAGCAATAGGGTCTATGATTAGAAGTGCTGAGAGCACCGACTTTATCTTAGTGTGAGCTAATGTCTGTTAAGCATCTACCAGTTTTCTGATGCTGTGCTAAATGCTTTACAAATAACACTATTTAATCCTTACATCTTCACAGTGGGTGTTATTAAAAGATCCATTTTTTTACAGAGGAGGAAATTTAGATTTCAGATTAATAAATGGCTTACTCAAGGGCCCTCAGTTATAAAGGTAAATAATTTAGCTCTGAAGTCTGACCCCAGCTTTTGCTGAGTTCTATTCATGTGCCTCTTTTCTCTACTGTTCTCTCTGATCTCCATTCTGCACTATCAGCTGAGAGGCTCTGCTCTGTGGATTGTGTCAACCAGGCTGTCTTTCCGTCTGGCTTCTGATTGGGTTTAACCAAAAGAACGTGCCACCTGGCGATACAGGGCAGAAGAAGGGTTTGTGGTAGTCATTTACCTGTCTCGGCCAGGCTGTGGGTTCTCAGTAACTGCCTTTTTCTTATTAAAAGCTACAACATCTGGAGGAAAGCTTTCTCCTTAGCTGATTCCTCTCCAGGTTTTGTGGTGTGCCACAGAATTTTAATAATTACTTCCTGTGTGCCATGAGATGTAAAGGTTGAAAATTGTTGGTATAGAAAAAAATCTTTCCTTTCATCTTCTATGTGTTTGGGAGTTTAGTTAATAACTGTTGCCATAAATGTCCTAGATAACGTACCACTTGCTGCAAAAGTAATTTTGTGTACGAGAGATAATTCTAGTCTATTTCAACGGGGTAAGCCTCCCCGAGGTAGAAAGTTTCTGTCGGAAACTTTGCCAGGACTCCAGGTGACAGAGAGAACACCTACTCAACTGGCTGGTAAACTCCCTCTGATTTCAGAGAAACCCTGATAGAAATGAAACTAGGTTTAAAAACACACACATATATATGGATAGTCCTAAGATACACGGTTTTAAATATTGTGTTGTATACTTATTATTAGTAATTCCAAATATTGGCTGATAAAGGCTTCCCTGTCTGAAGAGTTTGGTCTATGTACCCACTTAAATTTTCCATTTCTCTCTGGCAGAAATAAAACTACCAGCAATTACTCTTAGATTTGCAATCAGTACCTTTGACAACCTGGGAGACAGGTCATCTGTCACCACCACTCTCAGATGGAGAATGCTCAGCTAAGTAATCACTCTAACGCATGGTAGCTGACCAGACAAATATTAACAAGCTAAGTTGATCAAAGTGGCAGATTGCTACTCTGGGCTTACTTTATAGTTCAGCGCTTCCCCTTTAAAAAGCCATGGAGGGAGTGGAAATAGAATGAGCAACCAGCAGTTACCTTGTTTGAACACTGTCCAGTGATCAGTTTGCAGTTTTCTGAGCAAGTAAATGAGTTCAGTGGCAATGCTTTATTGTACATGTTTTAATTTTCTTTAGATTTTTTGCCTTTTTAAAAAATCTTTATTGTTGAAAGTATTACATAGGTCCTCCTTCCCCCCCCATTAACCTCTTCCAGCCCTCTCTCATCCTCCTCCCCTTCCCCCAGACCCTCACCACCTCATTGTCTGTGTCCCTGGGTTATGCATATATGCAGACAAATTCATTGGTTGATCTCTTCCCACCCACCCTCCCCTGCCTTCCCTCTGGTGTTCAACAGTCTCTTCATGCTTCTATGACTCTGGGTCTATTTTTGGTCATCAGTTTATTTGACTCATTAGATCATGCGATAGGAGTGAGATCATGCGATACTTATCTTTCTCTGACTGGCTTATTTCACTCAGCATAATACTCTCCAGGTCCATCCATGCTCTTGCAAATGGTAAGAGTACCTCCTTTTTTATTGCTGCGTAGTATTCCATTGTGTAGATGTACCATAGTTTTTTATCCACTCATCTGCTGATGGGCACTTAGATTGTCTCCAAGTCTTAGCTATTAATTGCACTGCTATGAACATAGGGGTTCATATATTATTCTGATGAATGTTTCGGGTTTCTTAGGCTATATTCCTAGAAGTGGGAGGACTGGGTCAAATGGGAGTTCCATTTTTAATTTTTTGAGCAAACTCCATACTGTTTTCCACAGTGGCTGCATCAGTCTGCATTCCCACCAGCATGCAAATATTTTAAGCATGGAAATAAATAGATCATATTAAATTTGGAAAAATTTACTTTGGTTATTGAAGGGAAAATGGATTCTTGAGCAACCAGAGAGAATCAAGTGGACCAGTTTTTATTTTATCATGAGTTGAATTGTGTTCCCCCAAAAGATATTTTGGAATTCTAACCCCCAGAATGTGTACCTCATAATGTGACCTTACTTGGAAGTAAGGCTTTACATAGGTAATCAAGTTAAAGTGAGGTCATTATTGTGGTGTCATATTGTATTATAAAAGAAGGAAAGGACACTCATGCACTGAAAAAAATTATAAAACTGCATTTGGTTAGGAAAAATTATTAATACATTTATGAATTCTGTGCTTCTATTGAAATATCTATATCTAAAATACTAGAGGCCTGCCATCCACCAGTGGGGTCCCTCAGCCTGGCCTGCAAGATCGGGCTGAAACCTGCTTTCTGACATCCCCTGAAGGGTCCTGGGTTGTGAGAGGGTGAAGGCCAGGCCAAGGGACTCCACTGGTGCACGATTGGGGCCTGGGCGGGATATGGGAGGTTGGTCAGCCAGGGAGGGACTGCTGGAGGGCTCCAGGGTGTGTCTGGCTCATCTTGCTCAGTCTCAATTGGCTGGACCCCAGCAACAAGCTAACCTGATCAGAGTGTCTGCCCCCTGGTAGCCAGTGCACATCATAGCGACTTGTTGACTGGACGACTGTCTGCTCCCTGGTGGTCAGTACACATCATAGTGAGTGGTTGAGTGGCCTTAACATATCATTAGCATATTACGCTTTGATTGGTCGAATGGCTGACCAGACGACCAGACACTTAGCATTCAGGCTTTTATTACATAGGATTATCCTAGTATGTTAAAAGTGGTTTCTCCTGTTTGTAATAAAGCAGACTTTTCTGAATCAGGATCCATGGTATGGAATGTAAAATCTGTGGAGATGCAAATATACTTGCATTTACTAAGTGGTGCTTTGGTACTATTAATGCAAACACTACCAATTCCTAGGTTCATGACATGCTGAGCTGAGAACAGAATACCATCTTTGGAAATTTGAAAACCATTTTGTATAATTATTTTTTCCGATAATTAATTAAATGTCTAAAGTTTTTTGAAATCATATCAAATATGTATTAGTAAAATAGACCTGGAATTTTATATAAAGTGAATTGAAATGAGTAAGTCAACACATCTGTCTTCACTTTAAGGACAGGATTAAGTAAATGGATAGATAAGTGGATGGCAGATATATAGTGAGAACTGAATAGATAGATACATAAATACATAGGTAGATAGATAGATAGATAGATAGTAGATAGATAATGATAGACAACTATAAGATTTTTTTTAAAAGCACTTTCCATAGATTTTTATATTTGATGTCCTTAAAAAACCTCTGAAGGTAGTAATTTTTCATTTCAAAAGCAAGGAAAATGTAATTCAAATAAATTAATCAGATTATCCAATCCACAGTACTGAAATGATACCCCCAGAAATCAAGCCCATTTTTTATCCTACACTATTGACCGTTCTGCCCATTCTAATACCAGATACAGTGTCAGGATAAGGAGAGACAATGGGACTAGTGAGACAAACAGTCAATGCACAAGGTCCTGTAAGAAAAGTAAAAGATACAAGAACCGTGGCTTCTCAGTTCTCACAGGTGCACTACTTCTGGAAAAAGTAGATCTAAATAATATCAAAGTTTCTAGAAAAATTCTAAGATGAATGCTTCTCTGTAATAATAATTGAAACATGAAATATATATTATATAAAATCAAAATACAACATATTCCAATATAACACATTATATTATATACCATGTTGTTGTATTATATGGCATTACAACCCAATTTTGCAGATCCACTGCTAATGAAATGTTTGCCTACTTCTTTCCACTTTCCCCTCCACGCACCCTTAAAACTGCTTCTTCTAAGAACCAGTTTCCCTTTAGTGAGGATGTATGATGATTGCTCTAAAGTGTTCCAGAGGGGAGCCCTGGAAGCTCATTTTCCTGGACACTTTGAATACGTACACACCACAAAACCTGCTACCTAGTGAGTTAAAACCCCATAATTGCAATAGTGAAAGGAAAATTACTCAAGCAGATTTGTTAGCTTTCAGTAACAAGACTTATAACCTTTATGAAGGCCTTTGGGCCCTAATTATTCAGTTGCTGCTGCCAGGGCTAAAGCATACCCCAGTCTACAGTAGTTAATTTGCATCTCCCTTCCCCTTAAGCAGGCTGTCTAGTTTTGTTGCTCTACTTGACCTATTTTTGAAGCCCTCAGCCCCTATCAATAGCAAAAGTCCCTCTCTTATTCTCCAACTTGAAGAAGAAAGACTATGATTAATAACTTTTGACAAATTCACGGACCTTTAAAAAATATGATTCAAGAATTACATAGAAGGATAAAGTCTGGCAACTTTTTAGCTGAGTAATATATATTACGTCAACAAGCAATTCCTGCATGGGCCAGGTATTTAGGGGACTATAAGGAAGTCACTTCACCCTTAAGAGGAGCTTCCATGATAAATGATTCATCAACAATGATTAGCCAAACATTTTTGGTTCCAATCATAGCCATCTGTTAGTCACTTCTTATTGTGGGGATGTCAGAGCGGGAAGTCATTCTCTGCCTTTTGTTGCCACCTGATTAGGCATCAAAGAATGTCGTTTGGATTGAGCTTTTCTATAACCATTTCTTTTTATTTTCTTGTGTGTCTTTTGGGGAGGGGGTGGACATTGTGGTTTGTAGGCTAGATCATTACTCAAATCTTTACACAGATGTTTTCTTGAATGATATAAGCTCCTGCCCAAGGTTAAAAACATCAACTTCCATTGTCACTAAAACAATGATCTGTATATTTTGAGACAGACAGACATTTGGAGTATGAGCATAGCACTTTTCTTCCTTCTTGGATGTTTCCTCAGAAAACAAATGCTCTGATCCACTCAATAGCACCACTTTCTTTTTTGGTTGGACAGGAAAAAGAAGAAGAGAAGACAAAGAAAGCTTGCTTGATGTTTTTGTTTCCTTTTTGGGGAGCTTTATCTGTGAGTATGCTTGTGGATGTATTTACTGATATGTATCTGAATGTGTATGTACACACACAGGGATTATATTATTACTAGAGGCCCGGTGCATGAAATTGTGCACTGGGAGGGGGGGGCAGGGGAGGAGCCCTCAGCCTGGCTGGTGCCCTCTCACAGTCCAGGACCCCTCACAGGATGTCCACCTGCCAGCCTAGGTCCACTCTCCATGGCAATTGGGCCTAAGCTGGCAGTCGGACATCCCTCTCATAGTCCAGGACTCTTCACTCCTTACTATCTGCCTGCTTGCTGCTCCTTACTACTTGGCTCACTGCTCCTTAGCACTGCTGCGGAGGCAGGAGAGGCTTCTGCCACTGCCGCTGCATTCGCCAGCTGTGAGCCTGGCTTCTGGCTGAGTGGTGCTCCCACTGTGGGAGTCCACTGACCATGAGGGGGAAGCTCCTGTGTTGAGCATCTGTCCCCTGGTGCCAGGCGCATCATAGCGACTGGTCGTTCTGGTTGTTCCGCCATAATGGTTGCTTAGGCTTTTATTATATAGATATTACTGGTTTTTACACCTATTGGCAGGATTGAGTGCACAATTTATACAGTCCAGTAAAAAATTAAAATGTAGGGCCTCCTGTTAAAAAAAATTAAGATTGTGAAAATAGAGTATGAAACTCAACATCTGTGTGACTACACTGGACACACAAGCTCATAAAACCAGATTCATCTGTTGAGTTCTAAGTACACATTGGTCAGAGACTGGATCAAGCCAACCACTCTCTCTTCTTTAGCTTGTGGAGGGAAATGATAGGAGATTAAGTAAAAGTAAGATCTGATAGCAGTTAGGCTCATTGCTCATGTTAAACGAGTACATTTGGAGATAGAAAATAAAGAACATTTTATAAGTTGCATGAGAAGCTTTTTGTTTGGTGACTGAAAGCGGAATGCAAGAAGAGGGAAAGCAAAGCTCGTGCCGCCTTGTCAGTGATTTAATTATTTTCCCATCTACACTTGTTTTTGAAGCTTATCAGAGCAAAGTACTGTGGGCAACCCAGCTGTCACTGTTATCATTGTGGCTCCCAGTGTAGTAGTCCGGATTCCTATTGTAATGCAATTAATCTTTTGCTTTGCACTAATGGATGAACAAGCATATTTACCGCAGCATAAAATCCTAATTATTTTTTGAACAGATGCATAAAGGAAATGCAAATTAATGGCAAGTGATAATTGTGATCAATGTGTGCTATATCTTTAAATGTCAGGGTTTCTGTGGTGTAGACAGCCTTTTCTTGGATATAAAAGCTCTTACCTCTGTGATCAGGCACAGACATCATGCTCAAAATGTATTCTTAGAGGGTGGCTTGTGTTTTTAGACCACACTGAATAGAAATTATAGTTCATTTGTTGGCAAGGTTGTCATTAATAGAGTGGCATTCCTCATGAGCTATTGCTATGACTACAGCTTTTAAAAATTAATTTTTATTATTATTTGTTATAACCTAATACCTATAACAATAGCAATAAATATTAATTCTGTTTTTTAAAATGTATTTTTATTGATTTCAGAGATGAAGGGGGAAGGAGATAGAGATAGAAAGAATGATGAGAGAGAATTATTGATTGGCTGCCTGCCTCCTGCACATCCCCTACTGGGGATTGAGCCCACAACCCAGGCATGTGCCCTTGACTAGAATTGAACCTGAGACCCTTTGGTCCACAGGCTGACATTCTACCCACTGAGCCAAACCAACTAGGGCTTAATTCTATTTTTTAAATATAAAGCATTGCCCTATTTTCACCAAAAAATTCATTTTAAAATATTCACAAATGCACAATTTGCAGAAATTTTACAAAAATAATCTGAGTAAAAGAAGCCAAGTATAAAATAGCACATGCTGTATGATTTCACTTATAAAAAAAAATTAATTGCAGTAGAAATGGATATTCAATAAAAAGTTAGTAAAATGGCTTCTCTTGGGCTGGGGAGTGATTGGAAAGGCTGCCTCCTGGTAAAGGCTGGTGTCTTGATCTGGATGCTAGTCACAGAGATTTTTTAATTTGCAAATATTTGTTGAGTTCTGCGATTGAATATGTGTGCTTTTCCTTATGAATATTGTACTTCAATAACACCTTTAAAGAAAAACCTTTTTTAATGTTTTATCAATGGTATTGATTTTAAAACTGAGAGGCAGAGTGGTTAAGCAACAAGCGAAGGTGGGAAAGATAAAACGGGGTAGAGCCCTGCTTTAAATCAATGCCTCCTTCAATTTCAAGGTGGATCCCCTGACCGTAAGATTGACCTCTGGGTTTTTCTGTCTCTTTGCATTCCGTGATCTGCAACACTAAACCAGCTTCACCCAGCATCATGTGCTTTGCCACGGAAAAAAAGGATGGTGCAGTTGTGGGGCAGTTGAGTCTGCAACCATCCCCCCCTACCCCAAACCACATTTTAAAATTCTATTTACAATATTATTTTTAACACCAGGAAAACAGATGGATTTGTGAAGGGGAAAATTGCCACTGTTTGCAAGATCACTTGCTGGTTCATCACTGCTGGGATGAAATGCCTTCCTTCTGTTATCATTCTGTCTCGTATAGACGGTAGTTTGTGGCTAAATAGTTATTACGTTGCTACTTTTGTGGAGCACCGGTACAGTCATACAAGAGTTTGTTGGGATCAGTCCAATTAAATTGTTATTCCCTTATGTGCATTTGCAGTACATCAAATTTTTGTAACATGCCCCAAATTCTATTTCATACTGATGTGTTCAGGTTTCTACTATTGTTAGTTGACTTATGTCTTTTGTTTTTGTTACCCTTTTAAATGCCTTCATTGTCTTTTGCTGACCTTCCTCAATTTTGATTTAATCTATAAGTCATGATAGGAATAACCTATAGATTGCCTGAGATCTTCTCTTATTAATACCAAAGCCCTGAGGAGCTTTGAATAAAACTGCCTTGCTTAACTTACCCTATGATTGCAGAAATTCCTCCTGACTTACTTCTCTTCTACCTACCCACATCTCCTCCTGCACTTGCTACCTTCCGTTGTTGTCACTTAAGCATCCTATTTTTTTCCACTTCCTCCATTTTATTTTGTTTTACTTTGAACTTAGACATTCAGGTTGCACACTGTGACCTTCATATGAACAGGGCTGCTTCTACCACACCTCATTGTAAACTAGAAAAAAAGACCCTTCCCTTCCCCTGGCAGACACAAAAGCAAATGAAATAACACAAGTGAGAGTATCTGGCGTGTGTGACAATGAGGGCAGATTCTCGGTACCTTGTTCCTTCAATTTCAGAGAACCCTAGCATGAAATAGGTGGATGAGTAGGCCTTGTCTGTGATAAAACAAAACAAAAAAACAACAACAAAATTTCCAAGAGAAACTAGATTTTATGCATGCATAGGTTTTAAGTAGAAATCATTGAAAATGACTTCTGGTATATGAATATGCAATTTCAAGTTCAGAGATATGAGTGAGGCATGTGGATGACTCAAGTGGGTTGTAAAAATGCCTACCAATGCTCTGATAAAATGTGCAAAATAAAGTACTGCCCTAGAGTGGAAGTCATTTCACATACAAAATGGCTGTGTCACTTTTCAGGGAGTTCTTGACTTTTCAGCCTTTCTAATAAAAACTCATTCAAGTGAAAAACAAATCATTTTATCTGCTACATTACAATTGAATTTAGAACTGTTGAAGAAAAGAAAAAATCCTCTAAGTCGGGAAACCCCCAATTGCAACTCTTTTTACCTTTGCTCTATCATATCAATAAACACAACTAATATATAAGCTATATATTTTATATTGTTTGATATATTTTTATATTAATAGTGTGATCTAAAATGTCACGCACTCGGTTATTTTAGTTCATACAACTTATATTTAGCAGTATTAGTCAAAATATTAAAATACTAATATACTATAATTATGAATTAGAAAAAATATACACTTAAAGAGATGTTTATAAAGAGCTTTTTATAACAAGCAAAATGCTAAAAATATGAATTACACAGGACAAAATGTTGTATGTACAATTTGAGCATGTGAAAAGTTATGCATGTGAAATACACTTAAAGGTGATACACCAAATAGTATTACCTTGTATAGTATGATTATAAAGTGAGGGTTTTTTTCAACCTTCCTTTGCTTTCTATACTTTCTAAACTTACTCAATAAGCATACATTACATTAATAGTTTAAAGAAAGGTAAAAAAAAAAAGCAAAAATCATTGCTTTTACCTGTAGGAACAAAAATGTTTATTGCCAATTACATTGTCTCGACACAAAAAAATCAGAGTGTGTTTTGATAGTAAACTAAGCAAAGTATTTAAGATTTTGCAAATAATTTCTGGGTAATTTTGCAAATAATTTATACATGTCAGAGTTAACACCCCTCCCTCCATTCGCACTGTCTTCTTTTAAAACAGACGCCAATAGGCCAGCACATCTAGACACCTATGAGCAGTTATTGATAGATAAGGCCATGTTATAACCAGAAGAGTAGAAGGAAGGTGTTATATTTTAAGGCCTTTTGGTCACAGTTAATGCTTTCAAGTAGATATAGTTATGATCCACTTAGTAAAAAGAGATAAACAGCCACCAGTGATTCCAATTATGGGTATACATCCAAGGAAACCTAACGCACTAATTTGAAAGAATATATGCTCTTCTATATTCATTGCAGCCTTATTGACAATAGCCAAGATATGGAAGCAGTCCAAGTGCCCATCAGTAGATGAGCAGATAAAAAAGCAGTGGTGCATACTATATAATAAAAGGCTAATAAGTAATGACCGATGGCTATGACGTGCACTGACCAATAGGGGGCAGACACTCAACACAGGAGCTGCCCCCTGGTGGTCAGTGCGCTCCCACAGGGGGAGCATTGCTCAGCCAGAAGCCAGGCTCACGGCAAGCGCAGTGGTGGTGGTGGGAGCCTCTCCCACCTCTGTGTTAGCACTAAGGATGTCCGACTGCCAGCTTAGACCCACTCCTTGAGGGTTCCTAGACTGCAAGAGGGCACAGGCCAGGCTGAGGGGATCTTACTCCTCCCGCCCCCCCGGAGTGCACGAATTTCGTGCGCTGGGCCTCTAGTATATTCAATAAAGTATTACCTGGCCATTAAAAAGAATGGAACCTTATCATTTGTGATAGCATGAATGGACCTTTAGGGCATTATGCTAAGTGAAATAAAGTCAGTTAGAGAAAGATAAACACCATATGATTTCACTGTTAGGTGTGGAATCTAAAGAATAAAATAAATGAGCAAAATAAAATTGAAACACAATCATAGATACAGAGAACAGACTGATGGCTACCAGATTGGAGGGCTTGGGGGACTGGATGAAAGAGGTGAAGGAATTAAGAAGTATACATTGGTAGTTACAAAATAGTCACAGGGATGTAAATTATAGCATAGAAAATATAGTCAATAATATTGTAATAAGTATGTATGAGTGGGAATATGGGAGGGAACATTTTGTAAAGTATATGATTATCTAACCACTATGCTATATAGCTGAAACTAATAAAAATAATATTGAATGGAATCTATAATTGAAAGATAAAAAAGGTTGAGAATCAATCTGA
>NW_006296627.1:650665-661875 GCF_000327345.1 Myotis davidii | reverse complement strand
CCCTCACCTCAATTTCATAGAATGGAATGCCTGTCAATGGATCTGTTGGGGGAACATAAATTGTCTCTGTTTTTGTGACATTGTGGTTTCAGAGGAACCTTTTTCTGTTCCTTCAGTAACGTTTTGTCAGTCACTGTCTCTCCTTGGAATTGTGTGTAAAGGAGAAATATTTTTGCCTCACAGCTCTCTTCGTTTGTCTCACTCTCAGCAATACTTACAAAGGAGAGGTTAAATAATTTAACTATGCAAGATGAGTGTTCATATGGGAAACTTACAACACGCAAAATAACTCTTAGAGAAGACTTTTTTTTTTTACTGATGTGGGTTTTGGTGCTTTAGATATGAATTTCAGACCAGGAAATAAAGTACTAAGAAATCATTTATGAAGTGTTATTGAGTTACTAAGGGAACAGCAATAGATTTGGACATTTATGAGACTAGTAAGTAAAGCCATATATCCAGAGAGCCCTCTGAGAGAGCCCTCAGGTGCAGTTTCCTAACACTTATTACGTGAGAAAGCTGTTTCCCTTTCTATTTCTTTCTGTCTCATAAACTATTACAGACACACAATAAAGTTCTTTAAAGCATTTGGAAGGAAACGTATGTAGGCAACTCACAAACAAGTTCATCATTCAGTTTCTGAAATGTTTCCAGGAAAAGCAGTTTATGTAGCAAAACTTATGTTAATATAATTAGAAAAATGTGTAATTCATAAATTTTGAGATCAAAGGAGACAAATTTGACATTTTTGAGGAACCAAATTGGTTGGTTTTTCATATAACATATTCAACAGACACACAGAGTTACTCATAATTTGTTGAGTTCCTATTATCTTTTCATTTTTAAAATACTTTACTCATTTATACAAATTCTTTTGCACATTTAATACGTACTTGAGTTTAGTATGAAGTTCTGTGAGTCATGAGTTAATGCCAAAGTGGTCTCTAACTTCATTCAACTTATAATCTATAACGAGGAATTTGCCCCGAAACTCAACAGAGAAAGTCAAATATGTGGTCCTTGCTGTAGTGAGGGAAAATACAATAATGATGCTGTGATGAAATGTTAGAGGGATGTAAGAGATAGCATGAGAGTATACTGTAAGGAAACTTTCTCAGTTTGGAGACTTCACAGTATGCTCTCTGGAAGAAATTTTCTGTATCTTAAAAAAATATTTTTAGGCCCTAGTTGGTTTGGCTCAGTGAACAGAGTGTCAGCCTGTGGACCAAAGGGTCCTGGGTTCAATTCCAGTCAAGGTCATGCACCTCAGTTGCAGGATCCTCCCAGGCCCGGGTCTTGGTCAGGGTGCATGCAGGAGGCAACCAATCAATGTGTATCTCTCACATTGGTATTTCTTTCTGTCTTTCCCTTTCTCTTCCACTCTCTCTAAAATCAATGGGAAAATATCCTATACCATACATTCACCTTTTAATTAATTTAATAAACATTGGCTGTTATGTTCAAATTATTGTGCTAATAATAGGGGGACATAGGAAAGAAAAAAGCAAGCATGTACCCTAAGGCATTTCATAGTTTGATATGCCTAGTTTATGGAGATAGTCATGAGAGAAAAGTAAATTAAAATGAAAGTGCCTGGGAACCTACAAAGAAGTATCACCACCAAGGGAAATGGAGTGTTTGGGAAGATTTACAGAGGAAGCGTTCTTATATTCAAGATAAAGAAAGCAGAGACTTTCATTCCAAAAAGATGGAGATATGGAAAAAATGTTTTTGCATTTTAAAATATTCCTGTAAGAGATGAAAAACATAATTGTAGCCTTAGAGAAAATGTTTGCAAACTACATATCTAACAAAAAGCTAGTATATAGAATATAATAAGAACTGCAAAAACTTAAGAGTAAAAAATATCAAACAGTACAATAAGAAAATGTGCAAATGACATAGACATAAATGTCACCAATTCACTAGACAGGTATAGAGGTAACACAAATCATATTCACAGATGTTCTACCTCATTTTATTATCACATACCTATCTGAATAGGTAAAATAAAATAATTAGATCATCAAATGCTAGGATGGTTGCAAAGAAACTGTATACCCAAACATGGCTGATAGGACTGTAAAATGGTTATAGGTACCCTATTAGTCATCTAGGGCTGCCATACAAACCAAGAAAGGTAACTTAAACAACAGAAATTTGTCACTTATAGTTCTAGAGACTGGAAAGTGCATATCAAGGTACTAATTCAGTTTCTGACAAGAGCTCTCTTCTTGGCTTGCACACAGCTGCCATCTCATTGTGTTCTCACATAGTGGAGAGAGAGCTCTGGTGTCTCTTTCCCAAGGGCATCAGCCCTATAGGATTAGAGTTCCACCCTTATGACCCATTTCATTTTTATCACCTCTTTACAGATTTTATCTCCAACCACCGTCACTTTGGGGATTAGTAGTTCAACATGTGAATTTTGACAGGACACAATTCTGTCCATAGCAGACACTTTGCAAAAACAATTAGGCAGTTTCTTTAAAATCTAGACATGCAGCTACCATTGATCCAGCAATTATGCTCATTGGCATGTATTCCATAGACATGAAAACTTACATTCACAACAATTTTATTCATAATAGTACCCAACTGGAAACATCAAGAAGCCTTTCAATCGTTAAAAGACTCCATGCCCTGTGGTGATTCACACCAGGGGTATTATTCATCAGTATAACAATATATAGAAACAAACAATTGATACACAACACTTGCATGAGTTTCCAATTTATTTTCCGTGAAAAAAAGCCACTCCCCGTAAGTTACAAACTGTATCATTCCACTTATATAACATTCTTTAAGTGACAAAATGATAGAAATAGAGAACAGAAGAGTGTTTGCCTTTCAACAAGAGGAAGGGGAGCGATGTGATTAGGCTGTGAAAGGCACTAAGAAAGATCTTTATGGTGGTGGAAATGATCCATGCCTTGACTGTATCCATGTCAGCTCTTCCTTGTGATATTGTACTGCAGCTTTGCAAGGTGTTATCATTGGAAGACATTGGTAAGGGGTACATGGGATCTTTCTGTATTATTTCATATAATTGCATGTGATTTTACAATTTGTCAAAATAAAAAGGTTAATTTAAAAAAAGGATAAGAAAAATGTATCTAGCAGAGAAGGACATTCTAAATGGAATGGTAAAATAGAAGCTAATAACATTTTAGAAAGAATTTGAAAGGCATGGTGGAATAGTGAGATGATTGCTTAATATATAATATGGGGTAGGGGAGATTCCAGATTTAATTTGAGAGAATGTGGCATGGCCTCTTTTCTGAAATGGTACACTGTTTGGCAGTGAGCACAGAGGAGCAGAACTAGCAGAAATAACTTTGACATCTCAATTTTGTTTAGAAAATATAAATCTGGAAAATTAGAATAAAGGTCAGTAAAGTGTCCTGGCATTATCGTCACAGCCTTCAAAGGGATTCATCTTAGAATGATTGACTACTGATAAACCTGCTGTGCTAAAATCTATACTTAGTCCTCTGCTTATTATGCAAAGCTATACAAAGTACAAAACGCTTTAATATCATTTTGCATCATTCTGAACCATGAGATAGAGTACGAACCAATTATCTAATCATATAGTGGTAACAGTTAAACAGTGCATCAAAAGGATGTACTAATTTATACTTAATTGTGATAAAGATTGTGACTGATGACTTCTAAAATGTGCTTTTAAGTGTATTTTCTGGCTTTTAATACGTCCAAATGAAAATGATGACATTGGCTCTGTCTGTATCTAGCCTGAAGCATCCATCCATCCTTCAGAAGCTGAGTTTGCAATCCAAAAATTAGTCTTCCTAAGCTGCAAGGCTTGCTGCTTCACAGTGAGGCTGGCCAGCAAGGTACCTTTGGTCAAGTGGAAGAGACGCAGCCATCAGAACTGTGCTGACCGTTATAATACAGAATGGATTCAGTGTAACCAGCCCATTGCTCTGTAGAATTTGCAATGCTAGCAGGAGCACAATGCATTTTTGTAGGTAAAGTCAGCAATTGTAGCACTAAAGTGCGCTTTGGAACGAATAGGAGAGTGGCACTTTTGAGACCATAACTGCCTTTTAATGATAGAACTTTATGCTCTCTAAGCATAGGTCAAATCTGAGAATCAAAGCCAGAGGGAAATATTAGAAGAGAAAGTAGCATCTATAAATCTCATGCTTGCCCAACAAAAATACTTTAAATTACATCTCATTTTATCTATGAAAGTGGAACCTAGGAATTGCAGAGATAGAATATTTTAAGGTCAAATATCATAATATATATTATATATGTATTATATGTAGCATATCTAAGCTCACATATTATCATAAACTTTAATATGTAAGTGACATGCTCTGCTTATATTTTATGCTCCATTATCCTTATAATAAACATATAAAAATCTTAAAATAATAGTAGAGAATTATTATTTTGATGAAAAGTTGTGGTATGTATAAATACTAGTAAGCAAATTGAATTGCAATTTGCTGTGGGGAACCCATGGTCCAGATTATCAGAATACCTGAGAGTGAATTCTCCTCTTAGTGTATAGATTACGTCCAAAGTGTGGTCCCTGGGGCTGCAGCATCAATGTAGGTGAGAGCGTGTTAGAGATGTAAATTCTCAGATCCAACCTCAGATAGACTGAGTCAGAATCTGCATGCTAACCAGGTTCCCCAGCGGGGTTGTTTGTACACTTTAGAAGCACTGCTGTTGGTTGCAGATCCTTGATGTGCATACTGGGGATAATATCTCCATTGCAGGATGCTTCTGAGTGACAATATGGTAAAATATGTAAAAGAGCATTTTCAGTTTCTGGAGAAAAAAAACACCAGGATTCAAATTAGCAATGGAGAGCACAGTAAAGATAACCCATTGGTCTCTGTTGAAAAATAAATTAATAAAAGTAGAGCAGGTATAACATTGAGCCAGTTACTAAACTATCCTCTTTCGGCTCCAAATCTCTGAGGTGCTGGCCATTCCTTACCAACCTACATTTTGGTCAGTAGGGAGCCAGCAGGACACTGGAAGGCAAGAGAAAGGCAGAAAGGACTGGGTCTTTCCTTTGTTTGTGATCTTGCCATCATCATTTCAGCACCCCAAAGACACCCTTCACCTCAGCAGCAGCGGGGGTTTCCAGCCTCCAGCTTCTCCTTTTGATTTTTTAAATTGCCTTCTCCAAGTTTTTATAACCCCAACCAGGGCCCTTTGTTCCCCCAGACTGAGGAATGGTAGTCGCTTCCTGCAGTTATCATCTCTGGTTAATTCGGTGCTTTCTTTTGCTATTCAGCCCTCTGACACGAACATAAGGAACTGCCTAGATTAAATCATATCTATTGAAATGCTTAGTGTAGTTTTGGTTTTCTTGAATAAATTCTAACTGATATAAAAGGTCAACAAGCTGGAGTAGCTCAATATAATGCCTGGTGTGTAAACATATTTTTCCTGAATGCCTTCAAAGGCATTATGATTTTTTTGTAGGATTTGTGGTTCTTTTTAAGATTTTAAATTTTCTCAATTGTATCACATAATATTTTAAAACATTTTGTTACCTCTAAATGGACACTTTGCTTTAAGCTCATTAATACAATAATGATAACAGGAATAAAAAGGATAATGACTAACATTTATTAAGTACTAATCTTTTAACATATATATATTTTTTTTATTTCAGAGAGGAAGGAAGAGAGAGAGAGAGAAACATCAATGATGAGAGAAAATCATTAATCTGCTGCCTCCTGCACACTGCCTCTGACTAGGGATTGAGCCCGAAACCTGGGCATGTGCCCTGACCAGGAATCCAACAGTGACCTTCTGATTCATAGGTCGACTCTCAATTACTGAGCCACACTGGTCAGGCTTAAGCACTAATCTCATCCATGGCAATTTAAATGGATTTTACATTTAATCCCCACCACAGTCCTATGAAGTAGATTCTGTTATGATTCCAATTTGACAGATGAGGAAACTGAGGCTTCTACAGATTAAGTAAATTTTCCCCAAATCAGACAGCAAAAAAAATTGTGAAATTAAGATTCAATCCATTTGTCTGACTACAAAGCTATAAAATCCTAAACCTTTTTTCCATCCTTGTAATCTCGGTTTCTGTTACCCAATTTATTCATTCTGTATTTCAACAAACCAGCCATCCAATATTAAAGCTGTGCCTTGTATGATTCAGGAATTGGAGATACAGAAATAAATTAAACATGGTCTATGCCCTTAACAATTTACTTCTTATTGGGAAGAGGTTTTAATTTGCATAAAGAGCAATAAAATTGCTTATATGCATTTCCCTGGGTGTCCAGTGGGGCCAGACAGAAATCTGTAAACCATGCTTTGAGAGAAAGTCAAACAATGCAGAGAATGAGTTTTCAAGAGGACATAAAGGCAGTGGCAGAAATATGCTTCAGGAATTTTAAGGTTTGAACTCTGTCTGTCCAGATAAAGATATGGCCTTACTAACATGTTTTTTTCAGGTTTACAAACCAAGAGAACCCAATGTTAGTAAATCTTTCCTTAGATGGAAGTTCATAGATTTTCATTGTAATCTATATATATATAAAAGCCTAAGCAATCATTACAACCAAACGACCAGAATGACCGAAATGACTGGTCGACCAGTTGCTATGATGCGCACTGACCACCAGGGTGCAGATGCTTAGCACAGGAGCTGCCCCCTGGTGGTTAGTGCACTCCCACAGCCAACATCTTGCGGCCCCTCCCCCCCAGCCAGCCAACCTCCCACAGCCCTTCCCCCCGGCCAGCCAACCTCCCATGGTCCCTCCCCACTGCTGGACAGCCCCTCTCCCCCCATAGCCTTGACTGGAGAGCTGGCTGGCCAACCTCCTGGGGTCCCTCCCCCGGGCTAGCCGGCCCCCTGATAGGCCTCAATTGCCAGCCAAGCCGAGGGCCCCACCCGTGCACTAAATTATGCACTGGGCCTCTAGTTATAACATAAATATTAGTAGCATACTTATTATATTTCAGGTGTTATTGTAAATATTTATGTATACTCATTTTATACAATGATATTTTCCTTATTTCATAGATGAAGAGACAGAGGCACATGTTGATTAAGACACATGCATGGTCATCCAGCTAATAAGGGCTATTTGTATAGCTCCTGCTCATAATCACTACTAATTGTCCAGTGATATCATCCCTGAGTATAGAAGGACAGAGCCACAGTAGGCATTAAGTGATCCAGGTGTGGCAAGACCTTACCTTTCCTAGACAGTGTCACTAGCAGCTACAGGTCTCCTTTTGATGTTTTTTGCTTTGTTTGTTTTATTCATTTTTTACAACTAATTCTTTATTGTTGAAAGTATTACATATGTCCCCTTTTTCCCCCCATTAACCCCTTCTAGCCCGCCCCCTCCCCCAGGCCCTCACCACCCCGTATATGCATGGCTTCATCTGTGTCCATTGGCCATGCATATATGCATACAAGGTCCTTGGTTGATTACCTTCTACCCACCCACCCACCTTCCTCTGAGGTTCTTCACTCTGTTGCATACTTCCATGTCTCTGGATCCACTCCATTCATCAGTTTATTTTGTTACTTAGTTTCCACATATGACTGAGATTATGTGATACTTGTCTTTCTCTGACTGACTTATTTCACTTAGCATGATATTCTCCAGGTCCCTCCATGCTGTCTCAAAGGGTAAGAGATCCTTCTTTTTTACTGTGAAGGTCTCCATTTAGAACTTTGAGAAACCAGGGAATGCTTTCCTGAGATATTGCTTCCTGTGCTTCTCACCTGCCTTTGAAGTCTCTTCACTTCCAAGGATTCTGCATGCTTCGTTAATTAGATTCAGAACTAAATCTAACCTTAAAAGGTATTGCTGTGGATTTGTGTGTCTCAGTGTAGCTCACAAGTGGCAAAAATACTGCATTTTTACTCACTGCTTAGGCTGAGCTGCAGGGTTTATCCTTTTTTTCTTAGCTTTATAGCACTCTTCTCTATGAGCTGTCTCTCCCTTACAGAAAGCAGCAACCTATTTTAGTCATCTTTTGAAAAGGAGGTTAATTGGATGGATTCTGTTCAACTCTTGATAAATGCAAACACCATTGTAAATTAAGCTGCTTTCTCCATCTTTGCCCCTCTTCTGTCTTTTGTATCCACCAGTGTCATCTCATTGTCAATAGTACATTCTTTGTGCATTTGCTAAACCAGCTCTCGGAGGGAGCCACAGAGAGAGCCACATCTCATTTCTATCTTCCCGGTTTGGCCACCTCATGGGTCACCTAGGTGGCTACTGGTACACTTTTATTATTTTTATATTGATTTTTAGAGAGAACAAGAAGAGGGAGAGAGAGAAACATCAATGTGAGACTGATACATTGATCACCTCCTGCACACACCCCCACCATGGATTGAGCCCTCAACCTGAGCATGTGCCCTGACCAGGAATTGAACCAGCAACCTTTCTGTGCACAGGATGATACCCAACCAAGTGAGCCAGACAGGGCACTGCTATGCTTTTAACCCCTTCCCCGGCAGAAACGTGTATACTCGTTTTCACAAAATGTTCTTTTTCAGTCGTCGACGAGTATACTAAGAAAATATGGTAAAAAAATATGGTTTATAGGAAGACGAGTAACAAACTGTTTTCATAACCAGCATCAAAAATACTATATAGAACCAAAATAAAAAAAAATTAGTCTGAAAAAGAAACGTTTTTAACAAAAAAATTGTTGGGGAAGGGGTTAAAGGGGTCCAGCACTTTGTCACTTGTTGGAGCTGCAAGCCTCTGAGAGACCCCTTAGTAGCTCAGCTCCCAGTTTCTCAATGCTATTCTGTGGGGCATACTCAAGGAACTAGAGAAAATCCAAACCCCTGAGTACAGTCTTTCTTTCTCCAGCTTCTAACACCTACCAGACCTTTTCACTTAGCTCTTGCCCTACAAGTTTTAGTCAGCAGGCTCGGGTCAGCATCTCTTTCCTATGGAAGGCAAGCATCATTATTGACATGAGTAGTGCATCCTGACTGTCTGTCCAGCTCCACAGAAGGGAATCTCATTACTTCCTCATGACTCCACTCACACGCTGCTTCTCCTATGGAGATGCTTGATGAAAGAGGCAGTGTGACATGTTTCCTTTCCACAGAACAGGCCACAACACATGAGAGGTGGCATGGTGTACATGTTTTTTAGAGTCTTAGGATGGAGACCACCATAGCTTAGGTGCTCAAAAAGAAGGTTTGCTAATTGAAAAAAAATAAGTGAGTGCAACTTTTTATTTGGTTTAGCTCATTTATTCTATTGTATTTTGGTTAGGATTTAGAGAGCTTTGTCTTATCTTGACTCCTATTTCCTTATTAGAGAACCTAGTATGGTATTCTTCTTATTTAGGTGTTAAACTAAAAGGAAAATATTTCTTTGGGAGTTTGCGTCCCTGTGAATGCATGTGGACCCTTTAATGATCATTCTTCTACTTTATAAGTGTATGCAAACTATGTAATTAATAATCCATTTGGAAGTTTCCAGGGGCCAATATCAGACTGTCGTTATGGTAAGGTTATCCAACTTATTTTTTCCCATCACGGAGCATCATAAGTAAAAATATGTGTAACATACACTGGGGTAAACAGAAGAGTCTGCTCACGGAAACAGCCTCTTGGCTGTCCCAGGGGACAAAGCAACCAATGGGTCAGCACACTCATCACTGGTTGCACCAGTATGCTGGGCATCAAATTCGGGAGATTTGATTATGTTATGGACAATTGAGAAAACTACCTTCTCTCTCTCTCTCTCTCTCTCTCTCTCTCTCTCTCTCACTCTCTCTTTCTCTCTCTCTCTCATTCAGTAAGGAACTTTTATTCAGCCACCTTTAAATAATATTCTCTCAAAATTTAGATACATCTTACCTATACATAGTGAATGAGCTTCAGGAAATCAAGAACAGCAGAGGAGCCAAAATACTAGAGGAAGACACATTTCTGAATGGTCCCCAAAGATTTTCTAGCAAAAATCTTTACAGATAAATACTGGTTGACTTAAACTGCATTACCTGCCCTATTGACTTCCTGTCCTCTCCTTTTCCTGTTTTGGATAGACAGAATTGGAAATGCCCTTCACATGGGCCCTGGCACATTGCAGGTGCCTTCAGGTGCGGAGCATTTATCTATTGTAGAGTGCTCCAACCTTGTCATTTATACCTGTTATTCTCAAAGTGTTTTGTTTTGTTTTTCAGACATGGACAGCCTCATTTGTTTCTATACTTAGCTTCTTTCCCTTGTATTAAGGATCTGTGGTGGACGCTAATTGTTTCACAGCCACAAAAATCTCCCGTCTTCTTCCTTTAAACAGTGTGCTATTTTTTTTTCAGAAGAGGTGAGCTAGGTTATTGGTCTAAAGATAGACACATCACCACAATGGGGGAGAAGGGGACCCCTTGGGAAACAAATTATTGTTTCCATGTTCTGTGTGGCTAGATTACTTTTATCATACTTCTCTAATGTTTTATTTTCATATTTTCTTTTCTCTTACATTCAGTTAAGAGCTTATCACTCTATTCCATGCATAGTTTCAATCTCTGTGTTTCTTTCTCTCTGATAAGGATAAATTCTTATATGCAAGGTAGAAGTCTACTCTTTAAAGTACTGCAAATTTTACGTGACTTATAATGTTTCACAAGTACCTTTCTACAGCTGTCCTTTGAAATCAGTATGGGAAAATTTGAGGAACATATTTTGTTTCCAATGCTCTCTCTTGGATTTTTACATGAACCAAACATCTCTTTCATATTTTCCATTATTTTTCCCAACCTACTGCCCTTTACAATTGGTAAAAGGTGAGGCTAGAAGTTGTCAGTTCCGTGCAAGAGAATGACTAGAGTGGCTTGAAATGACATTTGATTGTACTTGTCTACGATAATAAAAAAGAAAATAAGTTGTTCTTACCAAAAGATGATTGTACCTGACAAGTAAAGCTTGCACCTTATTAATAATTAAAATTTTTTTCTGTGTTCTGCTACTGATGGAATATTTAATTGCTTGTTCAGTCAATACCAATGTACCATTTATTATTCATTAAAGATAAATGTAGTATAATGGCCTTGAATTGCAATGCATTACAATGAGATTACAAAGGACATAAAAAGTTGATTTATTTTTTAGGAATTCATTAAACTTCTCTACCAATCTCAATACCTAGGCTAACCCACCCCATCTCCACAGTGACACAGAGTTTTAATTTTAACATGCTACTTAA
>NW_006296627.1:647139-649768 GCF_000327345.1 Myotis davidii | reverse complement strand
GATATTTAATGGATAAATATTTTGTTAAAGTTAGGGTGCTATAGTAAATCTGTGCTCATTCTTACACTAAGCCTTAGATAAAGTGTGGACCCCTATAGCAGATTTGGGAGAAAGTTTCCTTATGCCATTCTGAATTTGAATTAATTCTCCACACTTTTCTAAAATTTTATTTCTTAAAGCAATGTCAAGCACATGCTCATAGCTCAGCTCTTCTCAATGTAAGAGGAAAATGCACTTTGCAGCACACTAAGCTCTTGCAATGAGCCACGTGTCTAATATTCCAAGGTATGAACCAGGATTCATTTAATTGATTCAGAGAGCTTTAATGAATTACATTTTAAGCTGATTCTTCTGCCTTGTTAATTTTTTTACTCCATTTTCTTTAAATTCATTTTTAAAACTTTTTGGGGGCATCATTTAGGGTTCTGAATATTCTCTGGACATTGTGGGGGACTGTGTAGCACTAGCTACTCCTGCACTGGTCTCAGAGACAACAGACCTGCTTTTCAAAGATAAACTTTATTTTCTATTTTACATTCTTTCTTTGATCACAGATCTCATAATTTTTAGTGAAGTGGAATTTTAAATCACAGCCCTTCCTTATAGTTTGGGTTCATACATACTCATTAAACATGAACTGCATTGTTTTTAGGTGTCAGATACTGTTCTAGGTACAGGGATGCAGCAGTAAGCAATGAGGGAAAGGGTTCCATTCTTACATCACTAACAATCTCCTGGGAGTTGGCCATACCACTGGGAAAGGCAATCAAATGCAGCAATTAGAATTTCCTAGATTTATAAGTCCTATGAAAATAATTAAACCAGGAAGTGTAGTGTATAGTAGTAGGGTATTTATTTAGATTTAGTAGTGAGAGGAGTCTTTACAGAGGTGGTACTGTTTAAGAAGTCTGAATGACATTGAAAGAGCCATCCCTGCAAAGATCTGGGAGCAGATAGAACAGCACATGCAAAGGCCCTGGGGAAGGAAAAAGTTCCAAAGACAAACAAAGGAGTCGTGTGGCTGGAAAAGCATGAGTGAGGTAGAGTGCCTCATCTATCTTCCCAAATATCAGGCCCTGAGCCAGAGGTTCTGTGCATCTATTAGAAAGTGAAAACCAGGGCAGCAGAAGTAGGGGCAGGGGGAGAGGAACATAGGAGGCAGGAGAGCCAATGTGAGGGTTCTTACCAAACTGGTAAGAGTGACTGCTTGCTTGAGAGGAACCAGCCTCTGAGAAATCTCCTGAAAAAGAGTGGCTCAGTAGTAGAGTCAACCTATGAACCAGGAAGCCATGGTTCCATTCCCAGTCAGGGCACATGCCCAGGAGTGTGGGCTCCATTCCAGTAGGGGGCGTGCAGGAGGCAACTGATCAATGATTCTCTCTCCTCATTGATGTTTCTAGTGCTCTCTCCCTCTCCCTTCCTCTCTGATATCAATAAAAATACATTTTTAAAAAGAAAGAAAGAAAAAGGAACTCAAAGAAAGAAAAGGTAAAACAAATATCCATTATCTCCCTTTATCAATTGATGCAGGGTATTAATCTTCTGCACTTCTAAGACGCACATGCTTTGGCATCCGGAGGAGGTCTTGTTTTCTCTCACTTCAGCCTCAGTAGAGAAGCCTGAGGCAGGAGGTGTGTGGCACACGAAGGGACATGAAGAAAATTGTTATCATGTGTACCTGACGGAATCCAGTCGGGACATCCAGAGCTGGTGTCCACAGTGACAGCTGGAACAACAGACTGAAAGGATCAGAAATGCCATATAAGCCATTTATTGTAGAGAGTGACATTTAGATGGCGTGGCAACGTTCATCAAGGGCCAGCCACTTAAGGTCAATGGTGCAAAGTCTTAGAGGTCTAAAATGTTATGGTACAAAGTGCAGATTTTATCCTAAGTATGTTGGAAACAGACTGGAGGTTATTAATCAGGGCAATGACATGATCTGTTCTATATTTTAAATGGCTTGTTCTGGCTTTCATGTGGAAATTGCTTGTCAAAGGGCAAGAATGGAACAGGTCCACCAGAGCAGGAGTCAGAACACTATAACCCATGGGTCAAATCCTGCCTCTCCTGTTTCTGAAAATAAACAGTTATTGGAACACAGCTATGCTTACTTATTTCCATATTGTCTATGGTTTTCATACTACTCCAATGGAGTTTAGTAATTGCAACAGAGACCTTATGTCCTGGAAAGCCTAAAATATTTACTGTTTGACCATTCACAGAAACAATTTGTTGCACACTGTATTAGACTAATCTGCCTACACCAAAGCCTGATTGTGCCACTGTCCCACTTAGAATCCTTTAGTAGTCAGTTATCAGCTCTCTTTAAGATGTATTATTATGATAACATTGATTTTATATATATACTAGAGGCTCAGTGCACAAATTCGTGCACAGGTGGGGTCCCTCGGCCTGGCTGGTGTTCGAGGCCTATTGGGGGGCTGGCTGGTTTGGGGAAGGGGTGCAGGAGTTTGGCCGGTGGGGGTGAGGGGCTGCGGTAGGTTGGCCAACTGTGCCATAGTGACTGGTCGACTGGTCATTCTGGTCGTTTGGTTGTAACTGTCACTTAAACTTTTATATATACAGAGATAAGATCTCTCTCTCTCTCTCTCTCTCTCTCTCTCTT
>NW_006296627.1:627806-647084 GCF_000327345.1 Myotis davidii | reverse complement strand
GCCATTGGGCATTTTATACCAAGAGCATTTCTCTCTCCTCTCTCTCTCTCTCTCTCTCTCTCTCTCTCTCTCTCTCTCTCTCTCTCTCTCTCTCTCTCTCCCCCCCCCCCCCTCTCTCTCTCCCTCTGATAGCCATCTATAAGCCATGGAAAGATGCCTGGGAAACTCTTCTCTCATAACCCTTGGAAGGAATGAACCCTTCCAACAGCTTGATTTTGGATTTCTAGCCTCCAGAACTGTAAGATAATAAACTTCCATTGTCGGAGCCACCCGATCTGTGATACTTTGTTATGGCAGCCCCAGCAAACTAATATAATTGCTATCAAGTATTGTCCTTTTTATAGTACAATGCCATTGCATTTTCTCTTTTGATGTCTCTAATAATAAGGAAAGTTATCAGTGTTGTTTACTTTTCAGTTTTTATGAAAATGGCAAAGATAATAGTTGAACTGGCAGGGGATATATATTCAGCAAGAGGTTATAACCCCACAATAAGCTCAAAGTCTGATGTAGGGGTTGAATTTTACCAAAATGAGTCATAATTTTTTTCTCTATACCTTTACTATTATGAGTGTGGCCCAGAAACTTTCAGAATCAGCATCACCTTGGAATTAGTGGAAAAGGCAGAAAATTTTAGGCAACCCCCAAGATTTACTGGATCATAATCTCCATTTTATCAAAATCCTTAGGTGATTAATATGTACATTAATATTCAGAATCCTGAACATCAGATAGCATTATTGTCTAACAGTCAAAAAATAAAGGAAAAAGAAAACTCTTAGAATATACCTTTCTTGTTACCTTTGAAAATTCCTGAAGTGACATTTTGGATTGCCAGAGCTAGCTTGTTGGAAAGTTTAGCAGGTCATGAGTACATCTACTTGATACACAGCTGGTTTGAAATCAATTACCTGAAGCTGAAATGCCTCTCAAGACTTAATAATGTTATAATTGCTCTTAATTATTTCACCGTGACGGTCTCCTGCCCACTTGTTGTACTTGGGTTCTTAATAAACTGGTTCTCTAAACTAGCAAGAACCTTTAGCTTCCCCATTGCCAGATCCAAGAAGACATATGTGACAAAATTAGCTTGTAGCTGTAACCTATGAATACTTGGACACTATGAATATGTAAATGATATCAGTTAAAAATGAGGCAATAGAAAAGAAAGCTAAGGGACTTCAGGTTCCGTAATCTACTTTTGTCCCCCTGAAGTTCACCTGTAATAATGTTGTTCATAGGCAGAATTCCCACAAAAGACTTAAGTGTTTTCTGTTGAAAGCAGTATTTTGCATGCATGTAATTTGTGCCTGTATTTTAGATTACCTTTACTCTAATCTAAGAGGAAGCTTACTTTCTTTTTGTCACTGAAGGTGTATATTTTTGTTGGCATTAGGAACATGGGAGAGTTGTCCTTTATCTTCTGGTTGAGAAACACATTCAGAAAAAAAAAAATAAAACCTCACCATTTTTACCTATTGGCTATAGCAACACAAAATGTTTGGAAGAAATTCTCATTCATTATTAGTTGGAGTGTAAATTTATAAAAGAAAAAAAATTGATCTGGCAATATTTACTAAATGTATAATTGTACATGTCCTTTTTTAAACCTTCACTGAGGATATGTTTTTATTGATTTGAGAGAAAGAAAGAGAGAGAGAGAGAGAGAGAGAGAGAGAGAGAGAGAGAGAGAGAGAGACATCAGTGTGAAAGAGAACAATAAGTTGCCTCCCTTTTACTTCCCAACCAGGGATGGAACCTGCACACTGGGTATGTGCACTGACTGGGAATGGAACCTGTAACCTTTTGATGTATGGGATGGTGCTCCAACCAACTGAGCCACCAGGCCAGAACTGTATGTGTCTTTTGACACTACAATTGGACTTTTAAATGTTTTCAAGAGATGTACTTGCATAGGGTCACAATTATGTGTGAGAAGCATTATTCATTGCAGTATTATTTATAAAGACAAACTTTTAGAAAGCCCTAAATGACTATAAATAAGAACTGTTTAAATAAATTTTAGTACACTAAAGAATGTGCACTATACAGTTACACAAAGTGACAGTTTAGTGTCTGTTGTTTACTGGCAAATCTATTTTTTAGTGAAAAGTTCATCATGTGTGCTATGTATACCACTATTTTTATAAAAAGGAAAAAAATGATTGTGCCATTTTAGCTGCTCATATATACATAAAACATACTTGCAATGACATATGAGAAACAAAAACAGGTAGGGAGAAGATATGTACTCAATTTGCTTTTTGGTTTTGAAAACATTCAAAGAGAAATTTAATTTTAAGAAAAACAACAACAAATATTACATTCCAATGCAATGTTACAATTTGTAATATTCTATGATATTGGACCAATATTGGAAGGTTGTAAAATAATAATCCAGTTGCTACTCTATAGTCTGCTAAAGCCAATGCCAAAATTTTTCTAACTTAAGGTAATATTAAAACTAACCAAGGTATTTATTTTTGTCTTCTGCATGGAATAGGTACACACTGCAAATGTTCTGGGCTGACTTTACACTTGTTTTGAATTGTAATGAACATAGCCATGTTAATCTTTTTTTGCTTGTTTGGTACCTACAGTGTTCAATGTTTGCACAACAAGCTGTGCTGGGCCAATACTGGTGGAATAAACTGCATGACTAATGAGATATTCCCACTGCCCCCAAAACTTAAACCTGGTTCTATTTTATGCCTCAGAGCCTTTTGGCCACTCCTTACCCTCCAGTAATTAAATTCCCAACATGCTTTCTTTTCAGCAGGGCAAGCTGCAGGTGTTAACCACCCACAGAACACCTTCCTGCTGGTGATTAGCACTAGTTTCCTGCAGGAATATTCTCCTTAGATCATGCAGGTGATTAATCCAGGCAGAAACATTAGATTCTCATTTGAAAAGAAATGCTTTGCAATCATTTCTGATTATTTGGAAAAGCAAATCAAAACAGAGTAGAGATAATATTATAAACTAGTGGCCTGGTGCACAAAAATTTGTGCACTCAGGGGGGTTCCCTCAGCCTGGCCTGTGCCCTCTCACAGTTCAGGAGCCCTCGGGGGATGCTCAACTGATGGCTTAGGCCCGCTCCCCACAAGCAGCCTGCCCCAACCCCTCTTTGCTACCCTGCCCTGCCACTGGCACTCACCCTGGCTGTACTGGCGCCGCCCACTCACTGGCCCCACCCCCCGCTGACCAGTCATTCCTCTGTTAGGTCTATTTGCATATCAGGTTTTTATTGTATAGGATAAGCTTCAGTGAAGGTGCTGTGTACTATGTTGGGTTAATTTGCTCACAGAACTATATAAATCCTTTCTTCCCTTCTCACATTTATCAAGACATAATTCATACCAGCCCACTCTTTTCTCTACTCAAACACTCAAACAGCTCAAAGGCTGTTTTGCCTTTGCGCATTTTGTTTCTTCTGACAGGGAAGCCCTCCTCCCCCATGAGTCTTCCAACCTCATACTTATCCTGCAGAAGAGATAGAACTTTTTTTTTTTTAATCCTCACCTGAGTCTATTTTTCCATTGATTTTAGAGAGAGAGGGACAGAGAGAGAAACATCGATGTGAGACAGACACACATACTGGTTGCCTTCATACATGCCCCAAACAGGGCTCTGGATTGAGGCTACAATTGAGGTACATGCCCTTGACCTGAATCAAGCCCAGGACCCATCAGTCCACAGGCTAACACTTTATCCACTGAGCAAAACCAGGTAGGGCAAGAGAGGGCTTTTTCAGTGACACCTTCTGGGATTGGCTCCTCTGTGTCTCCCTCCTTTATTTGAACACACCCCTGTTCCTAAAGTGATGGCACAGCCTTGAAATTATTTGTTCCTATACTTAGAGAACCCATTTTCTTAAATCTGTATATGCTTTTTAAGAAGAGACATGTATTCAGATTTGCACACTTGATTCTTTAAAAAGAATAGGTTACAAATAGAAAATAGGTTACACTCATACATTTTATGACTCACTCTTATTAGAAAGTACACATATATGACATTGAGATTGTCCCTTGAAGTATGAATTATATCGTAGCTTAGAGAGTCTATGAAGTGGTGGTTATATTTGAGAAAGGGTGTACTTTCAAGACCTCCTTCAAGGAGATACACTTCTGTCTTCACTTCTCTCCAAGCGGAAGGAACACTGTTTTGGTTGAGGAGACTCAGGAACATCAATCAGACCATGTTCATGAAAGCGTGGATCACAGGGCTGTGAAGGGTCAGCACAGGTCGGCCAATTGCTATTTCTTCCTCTTTGGCTGTTGGAACTGACATGTGATGTGGACCTAGATTCTGATTTAGATTTAGTCCCCAGGCTCATTTATTCAGTCTCGTCTAACTCACCAGAGATTTTCATTGATTTGTGGAGCTGGAAAAACAACTTGGGAATTGACATTAATTTGCTCTAATTTCTTCTTTTATATTCTTTAAGAACCTTGTGAAGCTCAGGAGCAAACCAGCCTAAGGGCACAAGTCTGAAACTTCTGGCTTTCTCACCATTGTACCCTCCCAACAGAATCTTAGTCTCAACCTTCCTTCTGAAATATGGATAATCTTTTAAATAAGGGTTACAGTAGAGTCCCATTATATTTATTTCTTCTTTAAAATGTTTCCATGCCATCAACATAGATACATGTTTTGAAGCTTCTGAAAAGTTTGAGTTGGCATGGGCACCTTCAGACTAGGATTGTCAGTGGTGCCTATCACTGTTCCATGGTCAAGGAGTAGAAATTACAGGATTTTCAAGTACAGGATTTGTGAGTTAGAGTATTGGCATGCTCTGTGTGTTGATGTCAGTAAGAAAGGTTGGATATAGAGACCCCATGAGGTGTACATTATTCACTAAAGAAATTCTCAAATTCTGTATCAAGTCTTCAAAGGCCTGAAAATTGACAACACAAATGGTTCTTAAATTCTAGAACAAAGCTAAGCACAGATTAATCATTCAATAAAAACCCTTTTTTATTGATAGAGGGCAGAATTGAATGCTTTATCTTTTTAACACCTGACACAAAAATAAGAGGGTACCCTAATTTATAAAATTTGAAGGATTTTTTTTTCCCCTTTACATCAGCAAGGATATTTGCTAAGGGATAGGGGACATTTTATTCCAAGTTCTTGAAGACAATCTGTACCACCAAAATTCAGGCTGACTAATCTTCAAAGGAATATATATCATTAGTGAGACCCTGAATAGAATATGGAACTTGGTAGAGTGTGAAGACTTGTTTAAAACTTAATCTTGTACTTATTCCCAGAGGTTTTGACAATGGCATCATTTTGGAGACCAAATGTATAAAGTATAAAAAAAGACCCTCAAAGTGACTTTACACCCAGACTGATTTACATAGCTCATTTTAATATCAAATTGCAGATGTTAAAGAATTGTCTTGAAGAACCATCTAGCAAGAAGACACTTACACTCAACATGAAATATCAGATAATAAAAATATTCCTTCGGCAGGAAACGACCTTGTAATGCAGAACTCGGAAAGACACGCATGCTGTAGGTTTCCAAGACAAGGATGTCTTTGTCTCCTTGACATACATGTACCTGGGTTAATAATTTAGAATTGTGATGTTTCTCCAGAACTAGATGTCAGTGTGTATTCACATGTAAGTGGGTAATCAGAGATTATAAATTGAATTTAGCCAACATAATTTTTGTGTGGTCTGCACAGGATTAATCTGCTCAATGATTATGAAAATAGAAAATATTTCAAATTAGTTGCCAATAACTTATAACTGAGAATTATGACATTACTTATAAAAAAACAACACAGAATTTCTGGATACATTAAAAAAAAAACGACAATAATGTAGATCTGGTCACCCAGAGTCCTCATTCCTTTAGGACAGTAATCATGGGAGTCATGCCTATTCCTTTTAGGATAGATACAGATTTCTCAGCTTGTCACAGTCCCATCTGATCTCTATTAACTCCATGGCACTAACATTTAGAAACAGTTGTCATTTTCCTTAGAATTTGGCCATTGCTTTTCTTATGTTTTAGTTAAGAGAAAATGAAAATAATTCTTGAATTCATGCTTTTGATCAGAAAAAAGAAAAGTAATCAACAGAAGTTAAGTAGAGAGGGCAGTAGTTTTTTACACAAAGTTCATTTCATTGGTCCCTCTAAACCAGCGGTTCTCAACCTGTGGGTCGTGACTCCTTTGGGGGTCGAATGACCCTTTCACAGGGGTCACCTAAGACCATTGGAAAACACATATATAATTACATATTGTTTTTGTGATTAACCACTATGCTTTAATTATGTTCAATTTGTAACAATGAAAATACATCCTGCATATCAGATATTTATATTACGATTCATAACAGTAGCAAAATTACAGCTGCTATTATGAAGTAGCAGCAAAAATAATTTTATGGTTTGGGGTCACCACAATATAAGGAACTGTATTAAAGGGTCGCGGCATTAGGAAGGATGAGAACCACTGCTCTAAACAAATGTGTTTGCAAACTCTTGGTATAGAATCCCCCTCCCCCCACTGAGAATGTGTCAGTTATGAAGAAAAATACAACCAAAATATTAACTACATTTTTTTTAGTTGTTGGGTGTTTTTTTTTTTTTTCCATTAGAGCAATTTCCATGAAAGGGCCATGCCATGCTGAATGAAAAAAATATGTATGACTGACACAGTTATGTTAACAGATTCTGTTGGTCTACAACATGTAAAACACTAACCTCATGGTGGATAACTAACTGTGCCTTAGTTTCTTTGGGGAATCAGATAAATAAATACACTTTTTCCTTGAAGGAATTAGGTAAATGTTGGTGCCACCAGATATTGCTTATCAGTGGATTCATACCATGCAATCTCTGATTCCATTCTCACCCTATTCTAGTCTGAGGTATGAGGAAGCTGACACTCTATGCATATGATCTCCCTAACCCTTTTCCTGGACTCTTTGATTATGTAGTGGGTTGAACAATGATCTTGAAAAGATATGGCCAGGTACTAATCTAGGTACCTATGGATGTGATCATTTTTGGAAAAAAGATCTGTGCAGATGTAACTGAGTTAAGGGTCTCTAGATGAGACCATCCTGTAATTAGGAGGGACTCTAAGTCCAATGTTGAGTGTCCTTATAAGAGGCAAAGAACACACAGAGACACAGAGGGAAAGGCTAGATGAAGACAGGCAGAGATTAAACCCATTAAGCCACACAATGCCCAGGATTTCCAGATACCACCAAAAACTGGGAGACAGACATGGACTGAATTCTCCTTCAGAGCCTTCCTCCAGAAGGAGCCAACACTAAGGATACCTTGACTTGGGGCTTTTCACTTTTAGAAATGTGACAACATAAATTTCTGTTGTTTAAATCCACCCAGTTTGTGGTACTTCCTTATCACAGCCCCAGGAACCTAATACACTATTCTAAGGAACCTGATAGGATTGTGGTGAAGATTAGATAGGCTCATATATGCAAAGTCTTTAGAACACTGTGAGCTAATGAGGATTGTATGTGTTAGACATTATTAAATTCTCAAACATGTTGAACACCACACTACACAATCTATTACCTTTTCAGAATTGTCATGAAAAGAGATGATCTTGATTCATAATGCATCTTTGTGTTCATTTTCTAAGGGAGAGATATGGAGGCTACTGTTGCAATGAACCAGGTACAACATTAAGTACTTTTACATACTTCATCTCATTAAACTTATCAGAACAACAAAGTAGAAAATTTTAATAGCCATTTGATGCAAAGCAAGGTCTGAATAATTGATTTTAGTAAGTGTTAATAATATGGGGTAAAACTGGTTCTTAAACCAAGGCCTCCTAATTTTGAGTTCAATGATTTTTTTTTTTTCACTGAAGCACACCTGCCTCAGATTTTGTCTGTATAACCTGGTTATACAGACTCATTAAAAATACCATATTTTAGAAGTAATTCTAGTGTACATATTTTAAAGGCAATCAGTATCTAAATTACCTCAAGTAAAATTTTCACAAACATGAAATTGTTTTAGGTTTTAAATTCATGTTGGCAACATCCCCCTGGACTCTTTACAGTCATAATTATAAATTATTTCACAATGTTTGAATGTGTTATATCACTTTACCATTTAAATCTGCTGTTTATCTTATTTTGCATTTAGTGTATGCATAAGAAATCTCTAAGTTTACCTACTGGACATATCACTCAATAATATGCATACACCCTTTCTTCTACATTTTAAAATCTAGTCACACATAGCTTGTATGAGAAATCATTTTTGATTTAGACAATCAAGATGTTAGAATTTACGAAGAACGGACCAGGGATTTGCTGTGGTCTGATCAACATGTATCGGTGCTGGTGTCACAGATAAGAAACCATGCAGAAAAGAATGCCTTCGTACTCATAACCCCTGCTTTCCCAAAAGGATCATGTCGGGTATTTTTTCCTAGAAGGGCGGCCAAGGGACCAAGCTAAATTTCAATGTCAGTATAACCTTACAGGTCCTCTGATATTTCACTGGCAACTAGCTTTCCATTTGTAATTGGAGTGAGATCTAGCTGTCATTGTTCTGTAGGCAGGATCCTTGGAGAATTGCTGTTCAAATTGGAAAGGAGTTTCTGCTCATTAAAAGCAAAAGAAACCAACTGTAAATAGCGTGGCTGTTAGGAAGAACCACATGCCGGTCCCAGGGCTATTCTCTAATTCCAAGGGGGCAAAGGATGGAGCAGGAAGAACATCTCCTTCCATTTGCTATTAATATTCAGCTCATAGGAGGCCCCAAGGATGCAATGTCAAAACAGAGGTCTTTTGTTGGCAAAGGAAAGAATATATCGGTGTGAAAAATAGGTGGATAAGACAACAGGGGAAATTAATCTGTGGTTGCCTTTCCTTTAAAATTACTCTTCAGTCTTTCTACATTTTTGTGTGTTTTTGAATATTATTACTCTGATTGATAACTACAACTATTAATTGGGAGTCTCTTATCTTCCTGTTACTTTTAAGCATTATCACATTTAATTACAGTAATAACAGGTTAAGATCTTAGAGGCAAGTTTCTAAGGCTCAAATATCTGTGAGATCTTGGCAACTACTTATTTAACCACTTTAATCTTCATTTTCCTCATTAGCAAAGTTGGTTCAATGACAGTAATGTTTACTTTAGAAGGCTATTATCATATTTGAATGAAATAATATCTATAATATATAGAAGAGTGCCTGGAATATATTAACCACTTAAATGTTACTTATTATCATTATCTGTATTTTACAGATGAGGAAATTATACAGATGAGTATATAAGAGAGAGGCTCAATACTTTCCCAAGATCAGTGAGTGTGCTAGAGGGGGCTTTAAATAAAGGCAATCTTATTCGGCTATTTTAAATTTTCAGAGGAGGTTTGAAAGATGCAGTGTATACTCTGTGTCTAAAGGCGTGTAGTGTAATTAGTCATCTAGCTGAATCCAGATAGACTCTCTCTCTAACTTTCAATAATTTTTCATCACAAAACTTTATATGTTTTTGCATTTATCTCCATTGTATTAGTGAATTCAACATTTTCCATGATTTTAGCAGATGCACCAAAGATCAATAAAGCAGTTGGTAAGTTTCTCCACATTCCACAGTGATATGTTAGAACTTCCATTGAGAACTTGAAAGAAAATTGTCCAGAATTAGATCTACCAGGATTAGATCTATTAGATTTATGCATTTCCAGTGTATAGGCAAGGTAGAATATAATTTATTTATTAGTGAAACACCAGAAAGGCTTTGGGACTACTCAAATATTTCACCAACTGGAACACATTAATTATTCCACAGAATGAATTTGTAAAAACAGTGCAAGGAAGAATGAAGCTATTTTCTGTTTAAATTCTTCTGAGGTCAGACCATGTGATAAACCAGTAATATACTCATATTTATTTGTCATATATTCATGGTCTCCACTAAATTATAGCAAAAGCCTTCTTTCTTTGCTGGTCTTCAAAGTTTAGGTCAGAGTCTGTGCTCCATCAAAATTGCTGACAGATTAGAGATGCAATTAGATAGTTAAAGCTGTCTGGACTATACTGGACATCATTTTTTTAAAAATAAGACTTTGATATGGATTATAAACTACCAGGTACATAATATGAGTTTTGCTTTAGCAGCTCATTGGACTACTAGTAAGTGCATACATTCATAAGCAACTCCCACTGACTTTGCCAGTATGTGCATAAAGCTAATTGAGGGCAGAGTCTAGCCCTTAGTAGCATTAGCTCGGTATTATGCACTCCATGTATTTCATCCTCAGATATTCATTCTATTACTTAATTATATATGCTTGGAGAAAAATTAAGTTTAGGGATGATTATATCATAATTATCTTTCATGTGTATAGAAAGGAAGTGACATTGGTAACTTCAATATTGAATAATGGGTCAAACTGTGAACTCTGCAGATAAAGCACATCTGTAACAGGTTGCGGTTGAACGGTTCAACAATAATGCAGCTAGCATGGTGAGAAATTAATCTAATAGGTGTGCATGGAAATTAGTCAATGTTTAAGAAATGGGAAAATTCACATACAAAATTGATACATTCAGCTTCTACTTAAACATTGTTAAACCTGGAAACATTGGACCAGTATCTTCCATAACCACCATTTCATTTTGTTAGTCTAGAAACAACCGAGTTCTTTAGACAGGAACTTGAGCCCTTCAGATTGGGACAGTTTGCTGTAAGCACAACCCTTCACACAATTTATGCATAAGCACTTACGTGTGTCCTGTTTCACCCATGTTTCTTTCTTGACCAGGCTCTCTACAACCTCTGGCCTATAGCATTGGTCTTAAGAGTTGATGTGTGGGGACATTTCACTTGTTCTTTCTGATTTCACAGAGTGTAAATTAGAATAGGATGAATTACAGTGTCAGGTGTGCTAGTTCTTTTAAACATGCTCACTGACTGCATCACTAATAACTCATGGCATTTATTCTTGTTGAGTCCAAAGGTGGCTTCAGAATCCTTCCTAACCTTGGTGATTTAGGAAATAAAACTAAGTGCTCAGAGTTGGCATATGCTATGTATGAGTTATCTATTGGCGTGTAACCATATCACCACAAACTTGGTGACTTAAAACATCACACATTTATTGTTTCACAGTTTCTGTAAGTCAGTAGCCTGGATACCACTTAGCTGGGTCTTCTGCTTTAGGATCTTACCAGGCGTCAATCAAGATGTCAGCGGGGGATGGGTTCTTATCAGAGGCCTGGCTAAAGAGGAATTTGCTTCCAAGCTCACATGGTTTGGGCAGCAGTCCATTCCTCATGGATTGCTGGAATGAGGTTTTCAATTTCTTGCTATATTTTTCCCTGAGGCCACCATCAGTTCTTTGCCACATAGACCTTCCAAATTGGTAACTTGCTTTTTCAAAGCCAGCAAGGGAGAGAGCCTCTTCTCCTAAGATGTATGTTCAATTGTATGTACTGTAATCATCCTATCTAATAAAGATGTAATATGCAAATAGTCGTTACACTGAGAAGCATAATGACTAGATCATGGATCATCAGGAGGGTGGGGCAGCGAGCTATAAGAAGGCGCCCGAGAGCTACAGGAGGGGGCAGGGCAGCAAGCTATGAGGGGGATCGGGGAGGAAGGGGAGCAGGAGAGCTACAGAAGGGCAAGGCAGCGGCAGAGAGCTACTGGAGGTTGGCAGTGAGCTACTGGCGAGCTACTGGTGCACAGATTTGTGCGCAGGGCTACTAGTGTATATATAATCATGTATACAGTGTTGCTTTCATTATATTCTATTGGTTAGGGGCAAGTCCAGTTCCCACCATGCTTAAGGAAAGGGGATTGCACACATGAGTAAATATCAGGAGATAGGGATCAAATTTGAATCTGCCCACAACATTAGGTGAAACTATTCACCATCCTTGACTAAGATTAATAAAGAGGGAATATGCTAATTGAACCTCACGCTGTCACAAAGATGGCGGTGCCCACAGCCAATAAGGAGGGAATATGCTAATTGACTGCCACACCCTTCAAGATGGTGGTGCCTGCAGCCACAAGATGGCCGGCAAGGGAGTGCAGTTGTGGGTGATCAGGCCACCAGGGGAGGGCAGTTGGGGATGACTGGGCCAGCAGGGAAGGGCAGTTGGGGGTGACCAGGTCAGCAGGGGAGCAGTTAGGCATCCATCATGCTGGCAGGGGAGTGGTTAAGGGGTGATCAGGCTGGCAGGCAGAATCAGTTAGGGGCAATCAGGCAGGTTGGCAGGCAAGCGGTTGGGAGCCAGCAGTCCTGGATTGTGAGAGGGATGTCCAACTGCCATTTTAGTCCCGATCCTGGTGGGATTCGGCCTAAACCAGCAGTCAGACATCCCCCAATGGGTCCCAGATTGGAGAGGGTGCAGGCTGGGCTGAGAGACACACCCCCTCCCAGTGCACGAATTCTGTGCACTGTGCCTCTAGTGATAGTTATAAAGAGGTAGCTTTTAACTTGGGTTGAGGCAACATTTTTAACAATTAGAGCATTAGTGAATTAAGTGCAACACAGGGACAGCTCAAATATAGAAAAATGAATCAAAAAGATCTAAACATTTAATAAAGTACAGTGGGGCTGAAATTTGCTTCAAGGATCAGAATTCTGTGCTGCTTTGCAAATGTATACTGTGCTTAGCATGGGAAAAGAAGACGATATTTTCTAGGCATTTGATATTCATACATTCCTGTTTATTTTTCATGGTGTTGAATATGACCATAAACTGAATAAATAGATTTGATAAAATCTTCATAATTATAGAATCTTAAGAATTGACAAGTGGAAATTGTCATTTTCCAAAAGTATGCATTGGATAGCTACTGTATGGCTGAGGTTGTTCTTATAATGAGGAATAGTGGAATAGCAAAACAACCATATTGTTGCCTTCACAGAGTTTACAATCTGGAGAAAATGGGCCCAACAACACGATTAAAATAGAATAAAATGCAAAAAAGAATTAAATCAAATGCCACGTTGTAATATATGTCCATTAGTCTGACCCAGTTTTTTCTTTCTGACTGGAAAAGTCAAAGAACATATAAATATCAAACTTCAAGCCCATGAATATTCTCCATGACTGCTAATGCCTTAAACAGAAAGTCAGTAAAATACTTGAGAGAGATGTCTTTAAAGCTATGCTTCAGGGAGAGAGCATTCCATTGAGGCTTAAGGAAATACCCCCAAAAGAATACAAAGACTTTTTCCTATAGCCAATTTATCTTGTTATAACATATACAACTTTTGAGATTCTCAAAAAATAAAAATGAAAGTATTAGGATTTACCAGCATAAAACATTTTGACCCTTATATATTTTGATTCCAGTTAAAAATTAAAACTAGGAACAAATAGCTGGTATCCAAAATTAACAGCTGAAATAGAAAAAAAAACAAAAGAATAATCAATGGTTTACATAGGATGTAAAATTCACAAAGGTAGGGACCTTCATATGCTTGCTTGCTCGCTTTATTTATTTATTTATTTATTTATTATTTTATACTGATGTATTTATTCCAAGAACCTTGGATGTGTCCCAGCATGTAGCTGGTGCTCAATAAATATTTGTTGATAGAAGAAAGAGCTGGACTTCTCTTTGTCAGCTGTAAGCAGTACTTAGCTCTGTGTGGGAAGAAAGGCATAGAACAGTGACATGGCAAATCAGGGGTGGTTTTACTCTAAGAGTATTAACTTGATTCTAATTTAGAATCTATATTTGTATTGAAAGGTACAGGAAGTGCCATTTGCTCCCTTACAGAATGTACTGAAACTTGTGCTTCTGAGTCTATAATTAAATGTGCCACTTATCTTAATGAGCCCATGCCACTCTTCTCTCTGTACAGAGCTGCTTAGCACAACTGAACCAGAGCGGTGATAGCGAAGATCAGACTGCAGGATCCTGGCGCATCCCTGGCTGCAATTAGCTTCTGTGACAGTCTAGATTGTTTTTAATTGTATGTTTATCTTCGGGATCCAGAGATTGGCCGTAGCAATGGAAATTGGCATTTCCCTTGCACAGAAAATGGCTTCAATCCAGGATGTGATTTGGAGAGGAATCAGTGGTCACAAAGAGGTTAGATTTTATATAAACTAGGAGAGACCAGGTTAATCTTAGGAATCCCATCAAACTTCTCTTAAGAACAGCCCAAACCCACCTTTGTCCCAGAATTCAGTGGGCACCTGTAATGTAAGATAAATTGTGTTCCCCCAAATGATATATTCAAGTCTTAAGTCCTGGTGCCTGTGACTGTGACCTTGTTTGGAAACAGTATCTTGCAGAAATAACCAAATTAAAACGAGATCGTGTAGGATTAGGGTTAGCCCTAAATCCATAAGAACTGATGTTCTTATAAAGAGAGATATTTGAAGACATAGAGGACACAGAGGGATGCGGGCCATGTTCCGAAGGAGAAGGAGATTGGAGCGATGCAGCTACAAGCCAAGGAATTCCTAGTGTTGCTGGCCACCATCGTAGGCTCGGAGGAGGCAGGGAGAGAGTCTTCCATGGAGCCTTCAGAGGGAGGACAGCTCTGCTGTCACCTTGAATTTGGACTTATCGCTTCCAGACCTGTGAGACAATAAGTTTCTCTTGTTTGTGGACATGTAGTTTGTGATTATTTGTTGCAACCCTGGGAAACTAAGAGAGTGCCTCGGTTGAAAAATGAGTCGTGTGCGTACATGCTTTCTCTGCCTACTCTTGCTCTTCTCAATGCTTCGAACCTACTTTTTGAAAAGTGAGAATAGACTCTGACTCTGGGGTAAGGTATTCCAGGCCAGCTTGGAGAAGTAGCAGTGTTCTTCCACTTAAAAATAATTAAACACAAAACAACTCCATGGTGAAATACAGCGTTGTGTTTTTTTTTAATATATTTTATTGATTTTTTGCAGAGAGGAAGGGAGAGAGATAGAGAGTCAGAAACATCGATGAGAGAGAAACATCGATCAGCCGCCTCCTGCACATCCCTCACTGGGGATGTGCCCGCAACCCAGGTACATGCCCCTGACCGGAATAGAACCTGGGACCTTTCAGTCCGCAGGCCGACGCTCTATCCACTGAGCCAAACCAGTTTCGGCGAAATACAGCGTTTTGTGATGACAGCCAGCTAAACCTAAAGTACATGGTATGAAGCTGGAATAAAATTATTGGGACAACTATTTTGTATATATCTTGAAAGGATTTAAAATTGTATACTGTGCTAACATACTTAAGTACTTGAAACTTTTTATTTTTAGGAAATATTGCTAAAGAAATGATCAATAAACACACAAAATTTAGGTGCACGTTGCTTAGCACCGTGCTGTTTATAATAGGAAAAAGCATAAATGATTGGCATGTATAGAATTATCAGATTATTAAAATGGTTTAGCATACAGCTATTAAAAAATGGGGCTGCCCCAAAGCCATTTTTGTACTATGCTTTGAGGAGGATGTGGTTATCTTGAGGGCATTTCAGTGGCTGTTTATAGAGATGAGATAAAGTCAGGACCAACTATGCTTATCCGACAGTTTCCTACAGTTTCATTTAATCAGATCTCAATTTTATCTGTTTAAAATTTTGAATTTCTGAGTAAGATGAAAGCTGAGGGTTGTGGGGGGGACGACAAAACACTATTGTTGTTATGGGTTGAATCCCCCAAAAGGTGTTGAAGTCCTACCCTCCTAGTACCTGAGAATGTGACCTTATTTGGAAATACAGCCTTTGTCGATTATCAAGTTAAGATCATTAGGGCAAAGCCTACTGCAATATGACTGTGTCCTTTAAAAATGAGAACTTTGGACACAGAAGAAGATACCCAAGCAGGGAGAACACAGTGTTCTCTGTGTGAAGGTGAGGGAAGAGATTGGAGCGATACATCTCAGCCAAGGAGTGCCAAAGATGGCCAGCAAGCTGCCAGATGCTAGGAGAGAGGCATGGGAGAGATACTCCTTCCCAGCCTGAGGAGAGGGTTAACCCTGTCAAGGCTGGGCTTAGACTTCCAGCCTCCAGAGCTGTGAGAGAGTACATGTCTGTGGTATAAGCTATTCACCTGTTGATGTTTTCTCATGGCAGCCCCAGGAAATAATATAACTCTGCTGCTAAAAGACAGCCTGGCGCTTACTTGTTACACACATTTGACACTCTTCCTTAGGATAACTGTAGGAGGTTCTTCCTGGCATCTAAGACTAAGGGATATGCTACATGAGGAAGCCAAGTCCTACCTGCCCATTAGGTTCAGAAAAAAAAGGGGAAGTGGGGTGATCAGGCTTCTTTTATGTCACCCAGAAAAGGATTTTTAACTCTGTTCCTATAACACAGGCCAGTCTATCCCTGAGAAAAGCATTCCCATACAAGATCTGAGGTGTGCCCAAAGGTGTACCCAAATGAGCCAATGATAAAACATGGCAACATGCCAGGCTCCCAGGGAGGAAGATGAGAAGAGGCAGCCTTGAAATATATAAAAATTACCCTAAACTAAAATTATTACATTATTAAAAATCACCCTACGTTAAAACAACATTAAATATGATTTCTCAGAATAGAAGAGCTCCTATGGCAGTTTGAGTTGATAAAAAAGATACACTAAACATAGCTTTATACATAAAAATAAAATAAAGACTGGTGAAAGTGCCAAGAACACTAATAAAAGTCAAATCCCATTAGGCATGTAGGCAGATGTTGAAATTAAAAAAATAATGTAGCTTAAAGGAGAGAGCAAAAAAAGATCATTGAGAATAAATCTAGTTATTTATTATTTTTGTAATCTACATGCACCCTTCTACACCTCACCAAAGCATACACACACATATAGGACATACTCTTCTGGTCTTTCAATCCTTTGGGTATTTAAAATCTTTTGGATATTTAATATGCTTTAAAAAAATTGACATCTTCCACTATTCTAACAATTATTTTGACTTGCTTCCAGACACTTGAAAAGATTTTTAATTTCAGGAAACATATTTGATCTCTAATATTTCTATCACTTTTCATGGCTGATCCCTGGAGATCCCCAGCAATTATATTTATTCCACCAGGTGTGAGTTTTAATAAAAGCATTCCTCATTAACTAATTATATAAATTGACTAAATATATACCTTAGCTGGCTCCATTTAAATAAATGATGCTTGTTTGCATATAGGTATAGCTTTAAAAAAACCTATCCTTTATTTTCTAATTCTTTAGATTGTTATCATGCAAAATCTAAAAAAATATACATGGCAAGAAAATTAATGTAATATATATGTGAGGAAATCCAGAAATTGCCATTCTTCTTCCAAATACAAAATTGCATTCTTGACTTTCCTCATCTGTAAAATAAGCATGTTGCCAGCGGTTCTCAAACTGTGGGTCGCGACCCCTTTGGGAGTCTAACGACCCTTTCACAGGGGTCGCCTAAGACCATCCTGCATATCAGATATTTACATTGTGATTAATAAGAGTAGCAACATTAAAGTTATGAAGTAGAAACAAAAATAATTTTATGGTTGGGTCACAACATGAGGAACTGTATTTAAAGGGCCAGAAGGTTGCCGAAACCGGTTTGGCTCAGTGGATAGAGCGTCGGCCTGCGGACTGAAAGGTCCCAGGTTCGATTCTGGTCAAGGGCATGTACCTGAGTTACGGGCACATCCCCAGTAGGAGATGTGCAGGAGGCAACTAATCAATGTTTCTCTCTCATCGATGTTTCTATCTCTCTCTCTCTCTCCCTTCCTCTCTGTAAAAAATCAATAAAATATATTTTTAAAAAAATAAAGGGCCAGAAGGTTGAGAACCACTGGATTAGACTGTAAGTCCTTTTAAGCATTTAATTCTGTGCTTCTGTGACTTTATGAACTATCTATCTGTTCTAACTGACCAGAGAGCAATCGGAAGGTGGATTTCTATGCACCTAACAGAATTTTCCAACCTGCCTCACATCAAAAGAGAAGTAAAGAAACAATATTAATCTCTCCAAAAGTTTTCATGCACCCATAGGCAGGATATAGGTGAAATGCTGGAACAACATTAAGCTTCATTTTGAGAGGATTTTATTTCTATGGGTCATATCCACAGGCTATTTTGACTCAGGGTCTCAATGGTAGGACATACATTTCGTGGGAAAGTGGACTCTATTATGAGGAGTGCAGGTTCTGAAACTGGAGAGAATAAGAAAAATAGGGTTAAGAGAGATGGTATTTTTTGACTCTGGTCTGGGTCTCTCTGGTCATTACATAACGCAATGGCGACTGCCATGTAAAGAGGGACTTGACTTCTTGTTTTTATTTTCCAAAGAATTATTAGTAAAGTTTACTCCTATGAAAGAGTGAAGTTGTCCAGATGTTTGCATAGAGTGGCTTTAGAATTGTTTTCAAAAGAACTACCATAAAAACTGCCAATCAAGTTTGGACTGATTATATATTGCCTTGAAAATTTACAAGCTTTCTCAACTGGTTTGTGTGACTCTGGAGTCTCTACTCTGGCAAGAGGTATCTTTCTGAAGCAAAAGTTTTGAGTAGTTTAAAAGCTGCAGAGAAATCCCACTGTCTGATTAAGAAAAGAGGAAGTCCAAACTGGCCAGACAATATTTATTTCTTACATGTTATTTAAAGCTACTCATAAATTTTTTATTAAATGCCTGATATATTTAGGCTGGGCCTAACCTAAGCTTCTAGACACAGCAAACAACTCAAGTGTATTTAATATTATTTGTATTTTTTTGTCTTTGCCCCATTTCTGAAAAAAATTTTTCACTTCTCTTTCACCACCTCCACGCCAGATGTATACCTACATATCTACAAAGCTCAAAATCAGTTATAATTTATGTGCATTTGAATCAATTCCTTTGTTTCACCAAAAAGTAAGTAAATTGGTCTTTCTAATTAATTTTGTTTTCAAATTATAGGGCGGTAATACATTTTTTGTAACATAAAGAGAGGTAGCATGAGAAAGAAAAATAGAATGTCCTCCTTCATTAATCTTCCCACAGCACTTTAAATGTGCACTTTGTTTATGAATAGCATACATACAGAAAAGACATAAATCATGGGTCTGAACCTTGATGGATTTTCACAAAATGAGCACACCCAGAAATCAGGTCCCAAATTTTCAAAAAGTGTATTAGCAGCAAACCAACAGTCCCTTCATTCACCTTCTGTTACTTCCCCTCAAGGGTAATGACTACTCTGATTTCTATTATCTTAGAGAAGTTTTGCCTCTTTTGAGCTTTTGGAATCAAATATTACTAATTGTCTTGGGTCTGACTTCTGTTCAGCATTATGCTTGTTGGATTTATCATTGCTCTTACAC
>NW_006296627.1:618613-627719 GCF_000327345.1 Myotis davidii | reverse complement strand
AACACCTCCTACTGGGGGTGTGCCCACAACCAAGGTTCATGCCCTTGACCGGAATCAAACCTGGGACCCTTCAGTCTGCAGGCTGACGATCTATCCACTGAGCCAAACCAGTTAGGGCTAGTAAACCTATTCTATTTCAGCACTGACTAGATTATAGATAATATCATTCTTGGATATTGAAATGTTTTCTAAGGCTCTGTCCTAGCTTAGACATGTTTAGTCGAGATGTTTGAACTAGAGCAGTTTTAGTCTTTTTAATTCAAACTAGGGATGCTTTTGCTAATACAGCTTTTCAACATTTTTGTGGATATTTTATGTATTAGATTTCAATCAACTATATGTGACAGAACCACATCTATAAATATTATCAAAACATGGTCCTCTGCCGAAGCCGGTTTGGCTCAGTGGATGGGGCGTCGGCTTGCGGACTGAAGGGTCCCGGGTTCGATTCTGGTCAAGGGCATGTACCTGGGTTGCGGGCACATCCCCAGTGGGAGATGTGCAGGAGGTAGCTGATCGATGTCTCTCTCATCGATGTTTCTAGCTCTCTATCTCTCTCCCTTCCTCTCTGTAAAAAATCAATAAAATATATTAAAAACAAACAAACAAACAAACATGGTCCTCTTTTTTATATTCTTTTTAGTTTATTTCTTTTTATTTTCTTAGTGCTTCTGTTGTCTTTATTGAGAAGTCAACTTTCAGTCTTATTCCTGATCCTTTAATGGTAATGCATCTTTTTTTTTCTGGCAGATTTTAAGATTTATTTCCTGTCTTGGATTTTTAGAGTCCCTTTATAATAAGTCTATGGTTTAGTTTTCTTTCATTTTTTGGGTTTTGTTTGTTGTGTTTGTATTTATTCACCTTCTTTTATTCAGTCCTCTCCAACCCCCTTCCCTCTGGCATCTGTCAGTCTGTTCCAGCTATCCATGCCTCTGGTTCTATTTTGTTCATCAGTTTATTTTGTTCATTAGATTCCACATATTAGTGAGATTATATGGTATTTGTCTTTCTCTGAGTGATTTGTTACACGTGAGCACACTGGTCTGATACCTGTTATTCTATTCTATACTCAAGTAGAAAGCTTTCCTTTTCTTTAATTTATTTTAAAAATCTATTTTATTATATTGTGTGGTAAGTTTTCCATATGGATCTATTTCTTTGAAGAGACTATGAGCCCAGGAACTTCTTGAGGACAAACGTTCTTAACTGAATATGTTATGGTCTACAAGACTCACAATAAATTAGATATTTTACACTTTTGAGGTTGACTTATAACACAGACTCATTTGGGAATATAATCAACCATGTGAACTCCAACCAGAAAAAAATGCACGTGCAAACATATACTCAAATATTTGGGTATCATTGTTATAGTTTCAACAACCACTCAGTCCTATCCATGGGATAAGTAGGCTTTAGAGATCCAAGGTAAAAAAAAAAATCCCTACAAATGAAGTTACTGACAAATAAATAAGTTATTTTGCTGTGCAATTCACTTTGCAACTTGTTTCCATTCTACTTACTTTTTTTTTCCTGGCAATGAGAGTCTCTTTACTTTTTAATTTTATTTTATAATTGATAATTACAGCTGACATTCAATACTATTTTAAATTAGTTTCAGGTGTACGGCATAGTAGGCAGACAATTATAAAATTTACAAAGCAATCCCCCCTATAATTCAAGTACCCACGTGGCACCCTAAATAGATATTACAGTATTATTGACTGTATTCCCTATGCTGAATTTTACATCCCTATGACTATTTTGTAACTATCAATTTGTAATTCTTTATCTCCTTAACATCATTTTTATCTATAGGTTAATTTTGAGGATGGCAACCTCAATAGCATCACTTTTGCCATATTTATTTTTATCACCTCCATCCTTCATAACGGAATAGGGCATACTAGTTTTAAAACAATTCATGGTAATAAGCATGTTGCTTCTAATTTGTGAGGATAGAAATCAGTACATATTACTAATATAGAGATAAGGCATGAATTTTACAGTCCAACAGCCATGTAAAGATTAAGATTCCCTGTGATCTTAAGCTTCCCTTCTTTCCAAAACTTTAAATTCTTTTTTCTTGAAGGGAAAGTATTTATATAGTGGTATTATGATAACTAAATAAAATGATAAGCATACAGTGCTTGTTGGAGAGCTTCTTATTTTGTAAAAACTCAAAACTGCTTTGTATTACTTTAAAAAAAATACTTTCCATTTTAAAGTTAAATAAACCAAAAGCTTTAAAATGTGAAAGAACTATCCAAATTCACAAGTGAGGTCTGTAAAAACAATGAGATTCTTTATTTTGACTCTGAGTTTAGAATTGTACCGCAATTCTTTTTTAATATGTATATCAATTAATTGACTATCTCTGGTGCATGAGAGAAACTGCAAAATTATGTTAAAGAAAGGAATATTTTCCCATGACAGTTATGCTATTATCCCACATGGGAAATAATCTGAGAGAAATGAATCTTTATGAGAGTCATCGGTCTTTACATCTGCACTCTAAATATTCTCCAAGGAAAAGACATGACTGAGTTTTGCTGCATAGATCTGGAAATCCCTGCAAATGAAATAAAAGGCTTCTAGAACAACTGTGTATTCTGAAATATGAGACAAGCCAGAACAGCCCCACTCTGGATGAATCATTTTTAAAGTGCTTGAGAAACCACAAAACCTAAAAGGATTTCTAAAAACGAGGAGGGAAAGGTGTGTGGTGCATAAACACCAAACATTCAATTTACTGTAGAGACAAAAATTTTAAAGACCCTAATCTTGTCATTTGAATTGACTGTTAGTTTTTAAAAAGCATTGAAAGGTAATAAGCCCTTTTAATGAAAATGGAAAAGCAGCATAAATAGGTGAGGTGCACGCTGTGGGTAGGAAAAAGGGAAACTAATAATAATGTCACCAAACCTTAGAAGTAGAAAGAATTATACAGGTGTTAGTCCTTTATTTTCTTTTAAGAGATGAGGAAATGGATAATCAGGTTCAGTGACATTTTCAAGTTAGGGGCACAATATAAATCCTCAGCAATAAGGCAGGTTTTACCCTGGTCTCCCAGCCAGTTCAGCCATAATCACAAATAACCTTCATTGTGTACCTTCTGCTACCAGATTCTAGCAGTCAATTTAGTTGGGGCTGGGAGAACATGAGGATCCCCAGTAACACATGAAGATGAAGTCTAGAAAGTATTTGAAAAACATCTGAAAGCAAATATAGGCAAGTGAGTCTGCCCTGACTGCTTTGTGTTGGGCCAAACCATGCGGCTGGGTTTCTGCCTTGTTTGCTCCAGCTAAGATTCAAGTCCAACCTAAACCCTAGCTTATCTGTAAAAAAAAAATCCTGACACCTTTCTGAGCTTGTATCTTTACTCTTTCTCCAAGGAAATGATTTTGTTCCCCATGTGTGCCTTCTCACATGCTTCGTAGCTGCTGACTTGAATCTTGTTCTGTAGAAACAAACCATTTGAGAATACAAACTTCTGCTATGTTCCATGTTGAAATGATTAGCTCGACCACTTTTAGTACCAGACCTATCCTGGAACAAGTATGAATTGGCCTTCTACCTTTTTTTTTTTTTTTTCATGCTAAAAGCCAGCCCAATACCAGAGGTAATTTCACCAAGCCTTGGTCCATTCATTTATATTATCAAAGTTTTCTTAGACAGTCCTTACAACACATTGAAGTGGATGCTAATTTTAGTCCCATTTTATAGAAGCGCACCTAAGGCACAATGAGGTATAGGAACTTGTTGTAGTTGACACAGCTAGCAAGGAGAAGGAACCTGATCTGCCCTGAATCTGAGGTTAGACACACTATGAGTTCTGCCCTCTGAAATTCCAAAGCAGTCTGATCTTTCTTCTACACGGAAGTCTACCTTTCAAAGTTATGTATTCTCTTCTCTAGGGTTAAAAACAATTTCTTGCATTCTTCATCTTGTGATATGTTTTATCTTCTTCCTTCCTCCTTCCTTCGCTCCTTCCTTCCATTTCTTTTATTACAACACAAATTCTTCTTTAAAAAAAAAATCCTCACCCTAGGATATTTTTCCATTGATTTTTAGGGAGAGTGGAAGAGAGAGGGAAAGGCAGAGAGAAACATCGACGTGAGAAAAACAAATGGATATGTTGCCTCCTGAACAACCCAGAACTAGTCAGTGCCCAGGCCGGGGAGGATCCTGCAACCCAGATACATCCCCTTGACCAGAATGGAACCAGGACCCTTTGGTCTGCAGGCCAATGCTCTATCCACTGAGCAAAACTGTCTAGGGCACAAGTTATTATTCTCTTTCTCTCCTATCACCTCTCTCCCTCTTATCACCCCACAAGAGGCTTGTCTCTAATTCGGATGCCTCTGATCTGTCAGAACACAGAACCAAATCTTATTCTAGATGGTCTTGTATCTCTATTATTTATTCAAGAACTGGGAGGGCCACTTTTCTTCCCTTTGGAAAGGTATAAAACTTAACTTTTTTTTCCTTCTATTTAAAGTCACTGATGGCATGCTCTGATCTCTTTCTAGCACTGCAGAGCCCGTCGAACTGAACACCTTTGGGGGTGAATGAATTTTTAGGGAGAATTCAATGTGAGTTGTTCTCTTCTACAGCAGTATGTCCCACTTCTGATAGAAACCCACTCTTCTCTTTTTAAAGCTCTGCCTATATATTTTCTAACTAACATAATCTCGTTCTAACCATTACAACTAAACTAGCAGGTTAGATATTCATATACTTATTTCTATGATTAAAAAGGCTCTTCACGTTATTTAATTTTTGATGAAGGGCTTTTCTTAAAGTTCAATGGCAACGCTCCTTTCATAGCTCCCCAAAGAAACCCAAATATAATTAGGTGAGTGAAAGTAGTTTCGATATAAGAGGGGTTGAAAAGAAAAGGAAGGTTAGATGAAGATGGAGAGAGCATGTAACTGAAATTGTCTGCATTCATATATTTTGTATCTCCAGCCCGGCCTCTAAACCATTATGTTCAAAATAATTTAGAAGTCTAATAGGCATTCCAAACATAACTGAAGTCTTGATTCTCTCCTACATAAGTATTACTTCATTTCCCCCTGTCTTGGTAATGGAGAATTCATTTTCTAGTTGCTTAAACAAAAATTTTGAAGTTAACTTATAGACTCCGTTCTTTCTCTCACACCACACATGCAATTGAGCCATAAATTATATATATTCTATCTTTCTATACACCCTAATTTTAAGCACTTCTCATTACCTCAACTGCTACAACTCTGGAGCTTTCTACGACAATCTCCACCTAGATGATTTTAGATCTCTCCCAATTGATGTTGCTGCCTTCACCCTTGAATTACCAGCACCCATAGTTTATTCTCTATACAGTATCGGTATACATAAGTCATACTACGTGACTTCTTAGTTCAAAACCAGTAACCTCCCATCACACTAAAAGTAATTTCCAACTCATGGCTTTTAAGGTCTACTTTATGTGACCTCAGATATCTCTTTGTCATAAATTTTACTGTTTCTCCCACTTTCACTGCACTTAAGGTACAATATCCCCATTGTTCTTATAAAAGAGCAAACTCAAACGTTTGGAATATACTCCATCTCAGGGTCTATGCATTTGCTGCTTCTTGTGCATAAAATGCTCTTATGATGCTCAGATTGTCATGGCTCATGTATATTTCTAGAAGTATATCCTTGCATTCAACCTATCAGAGGCCTTCCGTGACAGACTGTCCCATCACTCTCTGTGCATAGCCTTAGGTTTTTCTTCATGGCAGTTATCTATGACTAACTCATATGTCATTTTTTTCTCTTGTCTCCATGAGGATAAGGACTATATCTGTGTTATATTGTGTTGGATCCCCAGTGCCTAGAACAGTGCTCTAACCTATTAGGTACACAATCATTTTTGTCCAGTGAGTGAATGAAAATATAATAAGCTTTTACCAAGGCCACTGTTTGAGATTGGACTATGGTAAGAACAGAAAAGTTATAGAATCAAGGAGAACTGGAGTCTGAATTATTTTCTGGTTCTGCCCACCTTATCTTTGGCAAGATTCTAAGCCTCATTTTTTGAAACAGTAAACTAGATACATACACACACACACACACACACACACACATATTTAAAACAAAACTACATGGGAGCTTGCGACGGTGTGTGCTCTTGGACGGTTCTACAACTACAGCTGCATGGGGGCCTCTGCTTAAGTGTCTCCATCCTGGTGGTCATAGTTCTCATGAGGGATCTTCACTATAAAGGTATTAATTAGATTTCTTTGGAGTGGTGGGAAATTATGTTTTATATAGAAAAATGTCTTGCTGATAATTTAATATATTCAAAGAAATTGAATCAACATGTGCACACATGCATATACCTGTGTGTGCATGCACGTGTGTGTGAGAGAGAGAAAGAGAGAGAGAGAGAGAGAGAGAGAGAGAGAGAGGAAGAGAGAGAGAGAGAGAGAGAATGAAATAACAACATATTTAAACTATTGTTTGGTCCTTCCTTCTCTTTGCATCCCACTCACCTTGCCTAGATGATGTGTGCAGAAGAGCTTCCTTGCTCTCATAAAAAAACAGTTGAGAAGCCCAAGGCTCCCACCAGCGAGGTAATTGGGGTGTGTGCACCTGTGCTTGTTTGTAAGCTTGGCTTGTTACAACCTGTAGACATGTTTTCCAGCAGATGTTTGACATCATTTGTCTCCCAGCACACGCGATGTCCTCCTTGAATTGTGGCGAGATGTGGATTGGGGTTGGGAACTGCCATCCAAATTAGTGCTGCACAAAGCAGTTCACCGCTGCCTCAGGCTGCTGCTCCTTAAGGATGACTGGGATCCTCGAGCTGTGTGTGGGAGGGAACATGACAGTTTAATTTGAATACCTCTGCGGAGGCACCCAGTTCTGAAAGACACATTCTCTGCTATGCACTCACGTACCTGTGCTGTCACTCTGCCTGTGCGGTCCCAGCTGCAGCCTGACGGAGAGGGGAAGATAGCCTGTGTTCTAAATCAGTGTGCTATTGTCATCAGAGTAGTGGCTAAGAGTTTGTCTTCTGGAAGCAGCCTGCCTGAGTTCAATTGCTGACTCTGCAACTGTTGAGCTATGTGACCGTGGTATTGACTTAACCTCGATTTCCTCACCCGTACAATTGTGATGACCCATAATAGCATGCATCTCCCAGAGTTATTGTGAGGATGAAATGTAATCTTTCCAGTAAAACACTGAACACCTCCTAGAACATAGTAAGTTTTTTTTGTCTTTTCTTTATTATTATTATTATTATTATTAGTTAAGGTATTACAAATGTGTAACATAGTAAGTTTTAATAAGTACCGATGATCGTTATCAGGCATGGAATTAGGTTTAATAAGAATAGTTGTTCAAAGAGCAATGAGAAAAGGCCACGTAAGGACCATGGGGTGCCCTGATAACTCTAATTCAGAGCAGGGTGGGATCAGAAACCCCATGTACATAAGCAAACATCAGGGACTACAGGAGAAGGAGTACTTCTTGGAGGCTGAGGATGGAGGTAAGACATGTTTCATTGAGGAGCTGATTTAATTGAGATATAGAAACCGAGTCATATTTAAATAGAAGAAAGCCATAGTCAACATTCTAAGCAAAGACTGAGGCACTGTTAAAACTCCTTTTTGTAATGTGAGTAACCCTGGGGTTAATGTCCCTTTATCTGATTTGAAAGTTCCTTCAGGCTTGTGAGGAAGTAGAATTCACGTACAGCTATGGTCACAGTGAGTTAAGGGCAGAGAATAAAAACAACATTTGTTGAGCATGGACTATGCACCAAATACTGAGCCAAGCAATTTATTTTTAATCCTGTCATAAGCATCCAGGAAACGGGGTTGCTGTTTCCATTTGACAGATGAGAAAACAGAAACTCAGGAGAGCTAAATAAAGTAAATTTTCCTTAGCTGGTGGAATCTAGATGCAAAACGAGATTTAAATTGCTATGGATCAAGGGCAGGGGGAAAAAGGAGACATATGTAATATTCTTTGTAATATTTTAAGCAATGAAAAAAAAATAAATAAATTGCTACATGGCCATGCTAAATGTTGCTATCAGAGGCTGAGATTCATTCTTTCTGAATGAATGTGCATTTAAGATTCCCTCTTACTAATTAGATCTGTGTGTTGCATCTCTTTTTTATGTTATGGTAAGAAATATGGTGATATTTCTTAGGCACACTGAGGAAACGAAGGACCCAGGGGATCAATGGCACAGAGATCCCCACCAAGAGTCCTGCTTAGGAGCCACCAGCAATTTTCTTCTGCCACATGAGTGACAGCTCTATGCAGGATGCATTTCAGAAAATGAGCATTCTCTACAACATCATTCCCCATTTTGACTGTGCCACGAAACACCATATGTATTTACATCACACTAGTAGTAATGTTTAAACGAAAACTTTTAAGGCAGTTTTTATATTATTCTGAATGATGAAACAAGATCAATTTGTTTCTCTCTTAGGGCTTGGAAGGAAGGCTTACTATTCCTCACCAGTCCTCAAAAGAACCTGGTGTTGCTACACCTGTGACAGGTATCCTAAAGGATATGCAAAGTGCCTGGAACACATCTGGTTAGATCAGCAATCCTCATGTAATTAGACTCAGAACGGCGTGGCTTTCTCCTTCCTGGCTGAACAAACTTAGCATCCCTCCCGCCTTTCACTTGAGTATATTTATAATCCTGTAACCAGTTGCTTCTGGGAACTGTTCCATGATCTGCTCCCTGAACCTGTTTGCATCATCAGCTTATTCTGTAGGGTCAGGCCTTTCCTTTGAATCCATTTATTAGACTTTGACACTTGTCTGTACTTCAAATTGAATCTTATATTCTGGATCTTCTTTTATCTCAAATTTGAAATCTTGTTCTGGTCTATGGCCTTCAGACATATGCAGACACAGGCTAATATACACACATTCATGTGCAGGGAGGTTCCTCTAAATCCAACTGGACAGCAGAGCTCCAGGTGCCTGGATTACCTGGGTGAAGGACACTGCAAGTAGCAGGGAGAATTCAACTCTCCTCCTCCTCCTCCTCCTCCTCCGCCTCCTCTTCCTCCTCTTCCTCCTCCTTCTCCTTTCCCTCCTCCTC
>NW_006296627.1:613624-617340 GCF_000327345.1 Myotis davidii | reverse complement strand
CTCCTCCTCCTCCTCCTCCTCCTCCTCCTCCGTATGTGTTTATATATAATCATATTGTTTTTATATAAACACTGTGTGTTTGTATATAATCTATTTTACTGTTGAGAAAAATAAGGCTGGGAAAGGTTAGCAAACTTGCCAAAGGTAGGGACAGAGAAGACAAGATCTGTTTCAATATTGAGAGCTGGAAAGAATTTGTGGGAGGTGCGTGGGGCAGATTCCCTGCATATCACAGCTTCTGATTCAAAAAGAAGAGATAATTTAACTTTTATGAAGCATGTCAAAATTTGTACAGTGCTTCTTACATCCTACCATAGCTCTCTTTTCAACATGAAAAAGAGGGTTTTTATATCCATATGTTGGCTATTCTAAAATAGTGCTTTTTCCAGGGTACTGATTCAGTGAATTGCAAGGACCCAACATTGGCTATAGTCTTTGAAGAAGCCAAAATTCTGGAATGACAATTGTTGCCTCATGCATTATTGTAAGCTTCCAGGAAGAGGATTATTGTCTAAGCTAAGGGTATTCAGACAGTTTCTTGCTGTGTGGTAAATGTAAGTTACAGAAGAAGTTAAAGAATATTATAGTGGTAACTGAGGAATGGAAAGGGTCTGAGGGTGCAAAGGGATTATGAAAGAGGGTAAAGTGCAGGTAAGTTGGCCACTGAGTAGATGAAATGGAAGGAATCCCTTGGTGTTCTTGTCAAGAAAATTGATAATGGCCTAAATGTAATCCATTATCAGTAAATGACATAAAAAGTATCAATTATCTGTGATTATAGTCATCAACCTGTTAGAGTATGTACTTAAAAATAATAGTTTGATATCCACAATTGATTAGTGGTTTGGTAAATGGCAGAATTCTAGCACAGAGGAAATAAATACTAACCATGCTTGAAGACCATTCTCCCACAGCTTTACCCAGTAAGAAGAATAAGAAAAGTTTACAGAACACCAGCCATTGCTATCTGCCTTTGATGCATCCCAGGAGGCTCTGGAGTAGCGAAGGCAGGTGTAGGAGTGGGAAGAAGATTCATTATTATCAGCTATTTTGGGCTATAAGGCTAAAAATTACTAGTTTTTAGTCTTGTTAAAAGAAAGTCTCTCCTTTCAAACAAGTCTTCATCACCTGGGGAAGAGCATAGTAGTCTTTTGGGAATATATTTTCTGGTTTCCTATTTTAGTGAACCCACACACAAATAAAATACACACACACACACACACACACACACACACACACACACACCCTTCCTGTTGACATAGACATCTGTAGACTCCCTCCTATTTTTAAACAAAGAATTTCCAATCTTTAGACCTAACCTTTCAGTAACCTGAATTCAAAATCAGAGATAAATGGACTTTGATACCCCCCAAATCTTATATATGTTCAATGCAGAAGAATGTATGTCCCACTACCCTAGCCCCGATTTCAGGAAGCAAGAGGAGTTCTGAGCTCTCCAAATAAATAAAAAGAAGCCTAGTCTATCTAATTTTTTCACACTTTAAATCTTCATGAACTTCGCACATTATTTATTATCCTGTAACTTCCAGTTGTGTGTGTGTGTGTATGAGTGTGTGTGTGTGTGTGTGTGTGTGTGTGTGTTTGGGGGGTACATCTGCATTTTTATTTTTCTCTTAATTAAACTTATTGGGGTGACACTGGTTAACAAAACTATACCAGTTTCAGGTGCACAATCATACAACCCATCATCTGTACACTTTATTGTATGTTCACCACCTCAAGTCAGTCTCCATCCTTCACCATTTACCCTCTCTATACTCCTCCATGTTTCTCCACCTCACCTCCAGCAATCATCATACTGTTTATGACTTCCAGTTTTTTAATCTTATTATGTTTCCTCTGGAATTAATGGTCTGTCATCAGCAAAACTTCTTATATATGTGCAGATTGTTCTCTGAATGTTATCTTATCTTCTCTGAAGAAAACCTGACTGTGCTCTGAGGACACTGTGGCTTATCCTCTCAAGAGTGGTATTTCTCCCACAATTCTCAAACCACCAGTTCTAGTGCAGGAAAGGGAGTTGGCTATGCAGCTATATTTTTCTCCCACATAAGCTTCCAGATCTTCTTCCTAAAAGCCCCAGCTTGAAATCTCATGTCATCAAATTATATCATCTACTTTCCACCCCTCAATAGTGTTCTTGCTTACCAATCTTTGAACTACTTTTCTTTATATGTGAATGATTTTGGTTGAGTGTTACTATATATACAGGGTGAGACAAAAGTCGGTTTATAGTTGTTCATGTGGAAAACAATACAATAAGTAATAATACAAGAATGAACTCTGTTTTGCATACTTACAACTTTCCAGTCATTCTTGGTCTCAGTTCCTTGAGCCCCTCTTCTCCAATGATCTGTGTCTCTACACTATTCACCTAGTAGCTTACATGCTACTATTGTAACTGCAACCCTATTTTAATTTCAACTATATGTGAACCACCTCGTAATAATAATTATCTTCCTTTTTTCAGATTAACCACTCCTATTACTGTAATTCTAATGATCATTAGATACTACTGGTACTTTCATACTTTGATCCCACCAACTAGTCACTGCCCCTTACCCTTCTGGTGTTCTCTCTCAGCTTAAATTTCATGGTTAGTCATTATCATCACTTTGTTTTTATATTTTTCTTCAATTACCTTGCCTTTCTCCCATTTATTAATATATTTGACAAAACAAACACTTTGGTTAATCCAACTCCCCACTCACAGAGTGTCTATGCCATGCAGATGACTGTGTGTGAAACAAAATCTCTTGATCACACTGGCTTGTCTCACTTTAAGTCCATAACCACACACTTTAAGTGAGCCCTTAAAGGAATTCAGAAATCATACTATGTGGTGTTAGTGACTCACTCTCTTACCTCCATATTCTGCTGATAACTTTGCTTTTTACTTCACTGAGAAAACTGAAGCAATCCTAAGAAAATTTTCCATCCACATCTACCACACTAGTGTATGTACTCAGCCAAATTATGGATCTTGTTGCTATAGTTGAGCTATCCATACCTTTGTCTAAAAATCAATCCCTCTATTTGCTCACTGGATCCTATCTTTTTTGCCTACTGAGAAGATATCATTCAAGAAATCATCCCCTCTCTCCATTGTAACTGATTTTTCTCTCTATTGGAGAATTCTCATCACTATTCAGACATGCTGCTATTTTTTCCCATTTGAAGAAAAAAATCTTAGGCCATTTCTTTCCCCCTATTAGTTTTTTTAAAAAATATGTATTTACTATTGAGTTCAGAGAAAGGAAGGGAGAGGGAAAAACAGGAGTTCAATCATTGATCAGCTACGTCCTGCATGCCCCCCACTGAGGATCTAGCCTGCAACCCAACCATGTGCCTTGACCGGGAATCGAACCATGACCTCTTGGCTCATGGTTCAATGCTCAACCATTGAGTCGTGTTGGCCAGGCTCCCCCCACTAGTTTTTACACCATCTCTCTTCTTCCTCTTACAGTCTGTATTCTCAAATGAGTTGTCTATAATGTCTGCTTTCTGATTCCTTCTTTCTTTAAACTCACTACCCCAGGCTTCTGTCCTCTTTAATGACAGTGTTTTTGTCAAAAACATTATGATGCTAACGTCAATAAACTCTTCTCAATCTTCATCATACTTGACATAGAGTAGCACTTGTCCATGGATTTCACAAATAATGATGCACTCTCATCATTTGGCTTTTAATACAT
>NW_006296627.1:609050-613564 GCF_000327345.1 Myotis davidii | reverse complement strand
TTTATTTTATTTTATTTTATTTTATTTTATTGGCTTTCCTTCTATCTCACTGTCATCCCTCCTAAACTTTCCTTTGCTGGTCCCTCCTCTTTTCTGGGACCTCTTGCAGAAGTTTGTCCTAGGAATCAGTCATTACCCCCATTGTTTTCTCCATCTATACTCCTCCCCTGGTGATTTCATTCTGGTCTCCATGCCAGTGCCATAGTGTAGCATATTTATACTTCCAGGCAAGACCAAGATCCTGAACCCTACTCTGACAAGTACAACCACCTCTTCAATGTCACCAATTGGAAGCGTAGCAGACATCTTGAACTCAATGTGTCCAGAACTGAAATTCTGATTGTCCTCCCAAAGTCTGTTCTCTCCATAGGCTTTACCAACTAAACGTGAAAGCTCTAGCCTTCTAGTTTCTGAAACCAAAAATCTTGGACAATTTTGGATTTTACCTTTTCTCTCTCAAACTCTATATCTGATCTCAGTGGAAATTCTATTTGCTGTACCTTCACAAAGTATCAAAAATGTTATCACTTGTTATCACCCTCTGTGAGCCTTCTCACAGGCCTTCCTGTTTCCATTTAACTCCCATATACTTTATTCTCAACATGGCAGCCAGAGTGATTCTTTCTAAAAGTAAGTCAGATAATATTATTTCTTTACCCTAAACTTTCCAATGGCTCTCATTTTATGCAGATTAAAAGTCAAATGCCTCCTATTAGCCTACATTACTTCTCCTAGCCCAACTCTAACTATTCACCCCTTCACTCATTCTCCTCCAGACATATCTGTCACCTTGCTGTCCTTTTTTTTCAAACATAGAACACATACTTCTGTGTTACTTTCTTTGCATAAGTTGTCCCCCTTCTTGCAAGCATTCTTCCCCCGATTTCCACCTGTCAAACTCCCTTACCTTCTTCAAATATTTGTTTAAATGTTACCTTTACAATTTGGTCTACCCTGACCACTCAATTTAAAATTGTGTCTCCCTTCCACCCACTATTCATATACCCAACACACCCCATCCCTCTTACTCTGATCTTTTTTTCTTTCAGAGCACTTATCACTTTCTAACATGCCACCTATTTTACTTTTAAAAAATTATACTGATGTAGATTATTTACTCTTTACTTCATTCTCTATAATGTAGGCATCATAAGAGCAGATTTATTTTTATATTTCAGTAATATATCCTGATTTCTCAGAGTAATATTTGGCACATATTAGATGCTCAAAAATATTTATAGAATAAGTGAATGATTGAGTGGATGAATGGGCTAGCTATTTTTTTTTTGCTTTGTTCTAAGCCATCTTATATGTAAAGAGAGGACATAGTCTTTGTCATTAAAAGGACTAGCTTTGAATCCATCCATTGACATTTTTAATAGTGTGAGCTTGTATAAGTTATTTAACTTTATCAATAATATCGGCATAACAGTATATACTTCTTGGCTTCTTGAGTTTATTGTGAGGTAAAAAAAAAAAGAAATAAGCACCTATCACAGTGCGTGGTACATAATAAATGTTTAATAATTCGGCAATTACTATGTGCTTTGTAAATAATAGCTGCTTTCATTTTCTAGGTCTCTCTTGCTTTAGAGAGGAGTAGATAGTACCTGTGATTCTTTGTGACACAAGTCAACATTTCTGAGGCATCTGGGGTTAAGAATTGCTTCTGATCAGAGAGTGTCAATAGCATGCCTGAATTTAACGGGTGAGCACATTGTTTGCACATGAAGAAAGCAATTATCTCTGTGTGATATTTATTTCTGATTAGCAACAACAATTGCTTCTCCGTTTTCAGGCTTGGGTTCATATCAGAGTAATGCTTCTGCATTGTATATTAAATGAAAATGAGATTGGGTTTCCTGTCTCTGACAGGCAGAGTACAAACCTTTTAAAAGCAAGAACAAAATACTCTTACACAGGACATGGATTCCATTTCTTTTAACTTGGTTGTCACAATACAACTGATATCAGGTAGGGCCAGAAAACAAAGAACATTCTGTAATGAAATGGATAGAAGTAAAGAAAAGTGTTCTAGTTGGTTGAACAAGAGCTTCAAAATGGAAAATGGGCTAAATTGAGGGACCCTTGTTAGGGTTTCAAACAGTAGAAATGGCATTGCTTCAAATATATCTCCAGTTGAAAAATTTAAAAAAAAAATAGATGATAAGGATTTTTTTTTAATTTGACAAACAAAAAATGTCATTTAAGCCCTAAATTTTGGTCATGCTAATGTGTAAACAAAATGCAAATGGAATGAATATTACTTAGAGATTCATTTATACCTACTTCTCTCAGTTTGGCAAAGACACTTTGGTGGGAAATGATTGGCTACAGAGAACATAAAACAAAATGATAATTGAGAAATGTGTCCTTAGAACAAATGCAAACATAAACTTTAAAAAGAAAAAAAGAAAAAATTAAATGAAAAGAGAAATACATTTTTTCAGGGAACTGAAATGTAAAAGGAAGCTACTGAATCATCACATTATTTTTTCACCATTTTCAGGTGAGAAATTTAATGTCAGCAGTTCTAATGTCTTATGCAATGTCACATAGGAGGTAGCTTACATGCCAGTATCCCTGGACATGTGGTCCAGTACACTGTGCTCCACTCATGTTTCCTTTGCTGACACATCCCAAAAGAGGTGGTGACACTAATTTACTGACTGCTGAAACAGACACAAAAATGACAACAAGGAAAAAGTGCTCTTGAGTTTGGTTGAACTCCTTATGCTTTGGTCATGAAACTTCAATGATAAAGCTGGAAAGGAGGAGGAAATCATACTCAGAAGGATTTCTGGCATACCTAGGTTAGGATCCAGGCCTTTAGAAGTGTTGCACTATGATGGCAGAAAAGTTATCATGAAATAGAGCAAAAGATGTAGCTCAGAGAAGTGATGCCATGGTTCATGCAACATCATCTACCTTTCCCTGATACATAGATGCTCTCTGACCTTCACGTGCATGCTCTTTCCGCTACCCCACAACTTCTCTTTCTCTAAGGGCATTACCTGAGAGCTCAAGGCCAAGACAGTTAAAAAGCATATTTGCATGTATATCATTCAGAATCTTGGTAGGAAACAGATGGGTTCATGCTTTTTAAAAATGTATTATTCACAAAGGTTGGGGCAGGGTTAAAGGAAACCAACAAAGAAAGCTATAGGATGCCCCAAACTAACAGCAGCATGCAATTGCCACCAGCTGCAGTCCTGAAGGAAAGCGAAGGAATAGTTCTTATAATCCAGAGAAGAGGAGCTATAGCAGTGAAGAAAAGCTGGCTAAGAGGAGATGTACCTTTTTGGTTTTTATTAAACTTTTTATTTTGAGATAATTGCAGATTCACACGCAGTTGTGAGAAATAATGCATAAAAATCCCAGGTACCCTTCACCCCTAGTTTTTCCTAATGGGAAAAACTAGTACAATGTCACAAATAGGCTGTTGACATTGATTCAATCCAGATACATGACATTTCCATGTTCATAAAGCACCTATGTTGAATTTAATAGCAATACTGATTCCTTTCTCTTTCTCCTCACCATACTTAACCCCAGGCAGCCACCAATCTCTTCACTATTCCTATAATTTTATCTTTGAAGAATATTACCTAAGTGGAATTTTGTAGCATGTAAACTTTTGGGATTGACATTTTGCACTCAACAATTCTCTGGAGATTTATCTTGTTAGGTATATAGATGATTTGTTCCATTTTATTGCTGCGTAGTATTCCATATACATTTGTTTAACTATTCATCTGTCCAAGGACATTTCTGTCTTCCTAGTTTGGGGCTATTATGAATCAAGATGCTGTGAAAATTCATGCATAAGTTTTTGTGTGAACATAATTTGTTGTGTCTCTGGGATAAATGCCCAAGAGTGCAATTGCTGGATCATAAGGTTGTTGCATGTTTAGTTTTTAAAGAAACTGTCAGTCTGTTTTCTGAAGTGGCTGTACCATTTCACTTTCCCACCAATAATATATAAATGATCCAGTTTACCCATATCTTGTCAGTATTTGGTGTTATCACTATTTTTTTTAAAAAATCTTAGCCATTTGTATAGCTGTGTATTGATATCTCATTATGGTTTTAATATACATTCCTCTAATGCAGGGGTGGGGAACATCCCTTTATTTGGTCTGGCTCTGCCAAGGTAATAGGGATGAGTTAATTAAATTTTGTATGGCCTGTGAATGATGTTATAAATGTCCAAGTGGACTTTGGCAGAAAAAAGGTTCCCCACCCCTGCTGTAATGGCTAATGATGTTGAACGTCTTTTCATGTGCTTATTTGGCATCTTTACTTCCTCTTCATAAACTCTCTCCATATACATTTGCCTGTTTTGTCATTAGTTAATTGTTAAGTGGAATCTATACATATTTGCACAATAAATCCTCAAGTCAACTGGAACCAGATTTATTTGATTCTATAGCTATGTTGGACACCAATCTAAAAAGGTGTTTGTCTCCCTTGGAGTTCTTATACTCTTATTTCTTAGAATACTACTTGGCATT
>NW_006296627.1:608449-609010 GCF_000327345.1 Myotis davidii | reverse complement strand
TTCCTGATAGTTATAGCATAAATCAAACTCTATTCAACGCCAAGGGAGTACTAGTACAATTTGCAGAAAGGTAGGTGCTCCCAGAAATGAAGCACCTGGGAAATTAGAGCTCCTTTTTAATTTAGTTCTTCCTTGAGAGTCTTGCAAATGAAATCTAAATTTCAAAATGTCCCTACTGAACGAAAGAATGTTCCTTGCTATTGTTTAAGTCTACTTCCAGAGTTGCTTACTCTTTCTTGATTGAGAATTATGGAAAGAGCCTGTCAAATCTTTCAATTAGTTTCCGTTTATTATACATCACATTAAAGAAAGACATAGAGTAACGCATCCAGTGGAATGTGTGCTTACTCATGCAGGGCCATTGCCCACTCCTGTAATTCTTTAGGAAAAGAGCTGTTTGGGGATTTAATTACATAAAAATGTATTTTAGTAGTTGCCACCAAGAATATTTGGCATTTAAAAGGAGGTCGTGCCTGGCTGGCGTGGCTCGGTGGTTGAACTTTGACCTATGACCCAGGAGAGTCACAGTTCAATTCCGTCAGGGCACATGATTGGGTTGCA
>NW_006296627.1:604319-608388 GCF_000327345.1 Myotis davidii | reverse complement strand
TGTGCAGGAAGCAGCCAATGGATGATTCCCTGTCATCATTGATGTTTCTATCTCTCTCTCCCTTCCACTCTAAAATCAATAAAAATGTATTTATAAATAAAGAAATAAAGGAGGTCATGACTCTCTCTCTCTATATATATATGTACATATAAATTTTTTCCAAAAATATACACTTTGAATAATTATAAAGGCTGGGCTTATTAAAATACATTTCATTTTCAAAATGTAATAGAATCTACAGTTGATTGTGTATATAATTCAGAGTCTTGGTAGGAATATCTCCCAATTTCCCAGAATAATATTTGGCACATACTAAATGCTCAAAAATATTTATAGAATAAACAAATGATTGACTGGATGAATGGGTTGGCTATTTTTAGCTTTGATTATATATATATTAGAGGCTCAATGCACGAAATTCATGCAAGAGTAGGCCTTCCTTCCCCTGGCTGCTGGCACCAGCTTTGCTCTGGCACCTGAGACCTGGGCTTCCCTTGTAGCCCCAGATTCATCCGGAAGGTTGTCTGGAAGGACACCCGGTCTAATTAGCATATTATGCTTTTATTATTATAGATCCTCAAGGGAAGACTAGGTTGATTTTCCTCGTTACTGAAAAAAAAAATAACACTGAAAGATATTTTATAATTTACTTATACAATCCATCTTTATTACAGGTGATTCCATTTTTATTATAAGTTATGAAAATAGGGGGGAAAGGAGGAAATCATCCTGCTCAAAGTCTTCAGTGATTGCACCTTGCCTATAGGGTGAAATCAATGCTCCCTATGAGGACATTCAAAACTGCAATTTGAGCCCGTCCCGCCTTTTAGGTGTCTGTTCAAATGCATCTCTCTGTGCTCCCTATTCTGAGCGCATTGTAAGCTTCTCATCTACACTGTTGTGCACTTGGTCTCTGCCTTCTGTGCTCTCAACAGCATCCCCAGGACCCAGGAGTCCATGGCCACAAGGACAGAAAATGCTGTTTTATTTTCATATTCCATTATTGAGTAAGATGGACTTTGGGCAGGTAGATTATCTTATGTTTCTATCCATATCTTGCAAATACCTAAACTGAATCCTAAATGAAGTAGAATTAAAATCAGGGCCCGAAAGTAACTATTTTCCCTTCTTGTTTGTCACTGCCTATTCCCATTTGCTGTGAAGATCAAGGGAAATATTTCTTCTACCCTGGCACATTTATCTACAGGGAAGTTAACATAGATTGTAAAAAAAAGACTTCAAAATGTTTCTTTTCTCCTTCTTTGTCAGCTAATACCTTCCTTGAAAAAGCTGATCCATCTTAATTCTCATCTGAGTTTTCATGTAGAGATAAACACTGTAATGGAAAGAGAAAATTTGTCTAGCCAGAGTGCTTTGTAATTGAAGATTTACAGGCAAAGTCCTTTTCCTCCTTAATTAGTTATTTTCTTGAACTTCGTAGAGGGAGGAAAAAGGTTATGCATAAGAGCATGTGTACAATAATTTAAGGCATGTTAAAAAGCAGATAAATAGAATATAAGAAACACAGGGATATAATAGCACAATAAATGAACACTGCTGAAATGATGCGCAAAATAAACATCAAATATAAATATCTATTTAGATGGCATGTAAAGCTCTAAGAAACAATAAAAATAACAACAGCCCTAGACAGTTTTGCTCAGTGGATAGAGTGTCAGCCTGTGGACTACAGGGTCCTGGGTTCGATTCCAGTCAAGGGCATGTGCCTCGGTTGCAGGATGGATCCCCGGCCCTGCTGGTCTGGAAGACACCAATCAATGTGTCTATCTTACATCAATGTTTCTCTCTCTGTGTCTTTTCCCCACCCTTACACTCTAAAAATAATGGAAAAAATATTCTTGGGTGAGGATGTACAACACAAAAAAATCCTTTCTAAAACAATGTTTCATAATTAATGTCAGATCTTTAGCAAAGTCAGAAAATCTTTCCTGGGTCCCAAACTCAGTTTCTGGGCTAAAATCACAAGTTAACTACTCTATTCCTTTGTTTCTAATTTGTAAAGTGGGAACAATACTTGTACCTAGATAATAGAGTTTTTGTGACTATCAACTGAATTAATGCACAACAATGCCTGGTTGGTAGTAAGTGCTACATACATGTTTAATAGTATTAATATCACTGAGACGTTTTTATCTCTTTAGGCAATTCACAGTAACTTACTAGCCTCAGAAACTACAGATTAACTACACAATTTTTTAAATATAAGTATGCCAAATATTGTATGGCATATACTTATCTGAAAGTCAAATTTAACAGGGAATCCTGTATTATTATTTCACTTAACTAAATTCAGCTTCCTCATCTGAAAAATGGGGAAGTAACACTGACTTCAGAGTTAGGTTTTGTATCTAAAGTGTATGGTAGGAAATAGCTACTCATTCTCTTCATGTCTTTTCTCATCTGCTACCTTCTTCTTGGGGTCACCCTTGGCTAACTTATCTAAAATACTAACAATCCTCCCATGACTTCATATGATCTTTTTCTGCTTCGTTTTTCATTTCTCCTTAATTCATTCACCAACACACTATATATATTTTTTACTTCCTTGTGAGTATAGTATCTGTCTGCCCCATTAGAACATGGGTCCATGAGGATAAAGACCATGTTCTGTTTTGTTCACTGTTTCATCCCCAGTGCCCAGAAAGTACCTGGCACATTCAACAAATAATTGTTACTTGAATCAATCAATGAGTCAACTGGTGAATCAGTGTCTATTTTGCTATTATAACCTTTTTATGCCACACAGCAGAGAACATAAAGTACTTTGAATGTATTGGTTCTGTGAGCCATGGAAGGTTTGTAGACAGGAAAAGCAATGAGCTACTAGACATATTATAGATTGATCTCTCTGACAGCAAGGCACAATCGCTTGGAGGAAGGAACTGACAGGAACCAGAGTGGCAGGTAAGGGACGGTAAGGGATATGGATATAATGTCGCAAATGTAGAACTGAAATTACCATGGGCAAGACTACCTACCCTTTTAGACATGGTCAATCAATCACATGGCTTTTCTTTTCTAAATGGTGAAGCATTCTCTAGTCTAGAATACATGATTAAAATACACAAACTGTATTTTGTTGAGAAAACATGAGAGCAAGACTGCTGTAAGAGATTTGACAAAGTCCACAACCTGAACAGGCTCTAAGTCCACCCTTCTCTCAGCCCTCCATGGAACTCTGGAACAAATTCTCCTCTAGCCTTCGGCAGATTCACAAGCCTACATTTATAGAATCCTTATCCATAAAATGGGATAATGCCACAATCTGCCTTCTAGGGGCTATTAAGGAGATTTATTGGTCCAGTTTGCTAAGTACTTTGCAAAGGAAAAGCGCGGTGCTGCTTAGTCACAAGTCATCATTTTGCACTTGAAATCCTCAGATGCAGTCCATTTAAGTTATGCTTGTCTGGCCAATAAGCAGCAAGCTCCATCCTTTCTCTCTGTCTCCTGGCAAAAGCATGTCTTAGAAATGCAGAGTTAATTATACCTGAAACTTAGCTTTCTGCATCTCTCAATGATATGAATCATTGTTGTGTGCACATGATTACATGTATTTATATATCCAACATACAGTAATTTCTTTTGGGTTCTCAATTTCATTTATAATCCTCAGGCAGTTTTATCAATGTCTCTGTCACTTTTCTGGTATGGATTGCCTCCTTGGGCCCATTTCTTATTGCTGGGATTTCCCACTAACTGAGGCCTCCCTTGTTTGCACATAGTTGTGACTGCCTTAATGTTCAACATTTAGTCAGAATGAAGTTCCTTTCTGTGTAGGGTTACTACAAAATGCGCTATCTGTAATTGAGTGAAGAGGCATAAAGAGAACAAGAGGCTGACACAATGTGGTCAGGCAATGGGAAAGCAAGGCCGCATCTTTGTACCTATGAGTGTTACTATTAAATAGAAAGAAGAATTCTCAATGCTGGTCCGTTTTCCTCTTTTTCTCTCTTTTCTTTCTTTTTGCCAGGAATGAGATTTGGCTTCTTCTTGGAGAAGAAAAAGTATTAGGTTTGCCTCTAAGTATAGCTATTCCTATTCAAGTGAA
>NW_006296627.1:603079-603935 GCF_000327345.1 Myotis davidii | reverse complement strand
CTGGTCCCCCTCCCTGTCCCCCGGGCTGGAGGGGCAGGTGGCCTGCTGGGCCGTAGGGGTCACAGGTTGCGGCACCTGCACCCAGGGGAGAACGTGCGGGTCCTGCCCCAGGTGTGCCATGGTCACACTGAGCACCTGTCTCTTCTTATTCTCCTGCGACCATTTAAGTCCTTGGGTTTCTGTTTCCTCAATGTGTCCTTTCAAAGTTCTGTTTTATTAACTAGAGGCCCAGTGCATGACAAATTCATGCACTGGATGGAGGGTCCCTCAGCCCGGCCTGCCCCCGCTCACAGCCCAAGAGCTTTCAGGGGTGGGAGGTGACCAGGCAATCAGGGGAAGGCAACGCACCAATCACACCTCTGCTGCTGCCACTGCCAGCAGCACAAGCCTCAGCCGGCCCTGGTTACCTGAGCCTCAGGTAGCCCTGGGCGGCTGGGCAGCTGCCATCCGAGGCTAGCCTGCACCATGGGCCTGCCCTGGGCAGCTGGGGGGCTAAGGGCATGTCTGGCCACACCATGCACCTGCCGCCCACCCAGTTGGGCTGAAAGGATTGGGGGACTTGGCAGGGCTGAGGGGACTGGGTGCTGCTATCTTGTGGTTATGGGGACTGCCATGTTTGTGACAGCATGATGGTCAATTTGCATATTCCCTCTTTATTAGATAGGACTAGAGGCCTGGTGCACAACAATTTGTGCACTCAGGAGGGTCCCTCAGCCTGGCCTGTGCCCTCTCGCAGTCTGGGACCCCTTGGGGAATGACCACCTGCTGGCTTAGGCCTGCTCCCGGGTGGCAGAGGGCAGGCCCAATCCCTAGGTGCAGCCCCTGGTCGGGCTCAGAGCAGGGCCGATTGGGGAGT
>NW_006296627.1:601560-602371 GCF_000327345.1 Myotis davidii | reverse complement strand
CCTGGGTGAGGGGATGATGGCTGTTTTCAGGCTGGTCAAGCCCTCCCCCACCCCCCGCCCAAGCAGGGCCCCTCACCCCATGGAGGTTTGGCCAGCCTGGGTGAGGCGCTGATGGCTGTTTTCCGGCTGGCCAAGCCCCCCAACAGGGATCTTCACCCCATGGGGGTGTGGCCATCTTGGGTGAGGGGCTGATGGCTGTTTGCAGGCTGGCCACAGACCCCAGCCACCCAAGCTCCCAGTGGAGGCTGGCTGGAAGCAGGTATCTGGAATTTATTTAGCTTTTATAATTGATTTTTTTTTTCCTTTAGCGGAGGCCACAGCTGGCCAGGGCAGGTGGGAAGTTTGGCTTTCCCCATCGTCAAGGCAACCAAGCCTCCTGCTTGCTCCAGCTCCATGGCTGCTGGCTGCTGGCTGCCATCTTGGTTGGGTTAATCTGCATAGAGTCACTCTAATTGGCTGGTGGCTGTGGCTTGGCCATAGTAAAGGTATGGACAATTAGCATCTTTGTCTTTTATTAGTGTAGATATTTATCAATCTAATATGTATGAGTATGTATTTTTGTTAAGAAAACTAAAATGTAGGGCAAATGTACCTCAAATGTAATCAGTCTCTGGGGCTATTTCTCTAAACTACACTATAGTAGTAAATGCATATCAAGTATTTCTCTTCTTTCACCATTTGTTCATTGGTGTTTCCACTTCAAAACTATGGAGCAATTACAACATGAAAGTTGGCCATTTCGTGTGCCTCCTTGTCCCAAATATTACATGTATAAAAATCTTTAAATTTATGTTTTCTCTTTTTACTAAAA
>NW_006296627.1:583859-600639 GCF_000327345.1 Myotis davidii | reverse complement strand
GCAGGAATAAGAGAAGCTTTCTGAACAGAATAGAGAAATACAATAGCGTGGACTTACAGAATGTAGACTCATAATAGAAAACAAATTTGACCCATTTTATAACAAAGAACCCCACTCTTTGTGGTATTTCTGTGGTCCCATTAGCTGTCTTTGGGTTCACAGGAATTAATTACAGCATATTCCCTCACCCTCTCTTTCATCAAAGCCTGCATAAAGTGGCAAGAGTAAACAAAAATCTAATCATTAGTTGGGCCCAGATTTTGTAGCTAGACAAAGAAATATGAAGGAAAAAAAAACAGTCAAGGAGTTTGCCAGATGATAATTAATGTATTATTTTAGCCTGATCAAGTGAAATATGATAGAAGTAGTGGAGTAGTGGAGGCAAGCTTGATTTTTATTCAGGTGAACAGTCTTTAAATCATATGCAAGGGGGAGAGGTATGGAAAAGAAATGGTCTTTAAATCTGTATGATAAATGTTTCAGCTTAAAACAGAAGATAACTTAGATATTTATTAATTGCCTACCCCATGCTAGGCACTGTCACATATTTTCTCTACTTCTGGGGCTCCAAAGGGTCTATAAACACCCTCTTTTTTCTCTACTTGAGTTCAGAAGCAATTGAGAGTCAGACTCAGGAGATTGACAGATTGGGATGAAATTATCAGCTTTATGACTGATGAAGCTGTCAGAGAATGTGATTTAATGTAGCCAAATATACCTGGGAATACATCCTACCTAAATGGAATTTATGCCAAATTACCGGCCCATTCCATGGAGGAGAGATATAAGACTCCCAGAATATTCAAAGGGAGAGAATATAGTGAGAGGAAGGAGCTGAACTCTTTAAGTCCAGTTGATTCTTACAAAATTTACAACCAAAAAAGTACCTATCCTTCAGGTGAGAGAAATAAGTGAGGAAATCAGTGGTGTTACTCTAATGGAAATCCCTCCCCATGAAAACAGAGTGGGGGAATGGTGTTCCCTGCTAACATTTAAAACTACTGTTATAAAATTTAAAATATTTGTTAGAGGAAAAAACTTACATTTTACAAGAGCCACATCCCCATACATGGAAGAGATTTTCTATCCCATTCCCTGGAAGGAAATATTGTTAAAATATTTCTGGTCTCTCTTTACTCCCTGCTACTGATAAAAAAAAAATATTATGAGGGCTCTGATCATAAACAGGCTAATGGCTATTTTTGTTTGCCCTTTTATTTTTTAACTTTAAAAGCAATTTTGTGTAATTTTTATTACATTTATTAGGGTGACATTGGTTAATAAGATCATATAGATTTCATGTGAACATTTCTATTATACCTGATCCATATATTGTATTGTGTGCTCATCACCCAAAGTAAAATCATCTTCTCTAATCATATATTTAGCCCCTTTAACCCTTTGTTATCCCCACACACCTTCTCTCTGCTAACTATCATACTATTGTCTGTGTCTATGAGTTTCAGTTATTTATCCCTCATATGAGTAAGATCATATAACTTCATGTATTTTTATTTCAAACCCAATGGCTAGTAAGGCAGTAAAGAAATCCAGAAAGGAATGTAGATGAAACATTCTCTCAAAGAACCTATTTTGCTCAGGGAATCAAGAAGAAACTCTATTTCTTAGGGGAACAATATTAATAGTAACAATAATAACAACAAAAGACACATAGCATGATTAAGTTGAAAGAAAAGAGATAATTTCATAGAGAAAAGATTGATAAGTAGATTAGATAGGTATACACAGGGAATTAGACATTGAAAGCCTGGCTAGATACATTTGGAAGGAAAACAAGAGGTAATCAGGTTGAACTGCTTTTAATAGGAGCACTATAAAAGGAAAAGACACTTTAGTTGTCATTAGATAAGAGAGAATAGTTAGAATAAAAATAAACTGAACACCAAAAGAGAGCTAATATCTCAGTGAGAAACTGATACAGCTCCCTCAATGGTTCTAGAGAAATCATTCAGAGGTATCTTCTCCAAGTTGTAGATAGAAGCTATAAGAGCATGGGAACATTCCTTGAAGAATAATTTAAATAAATAAATAAATAAATAAATGATTTAAAAGAACAGAATCAGTATAGATGACTATGAGATGACCATGAAGTTGACATACATAGCATAAGGAAAGGAAGATATTCCTTGAATACCTGAGGAAATAAGTTTAAGGAATGTAGGGAGTTACAACTGTTTGGAAATGGGGGCCAGGCTGGACAAATTCACTTCAGTTGGGTGATTTTAAGAGACTTGCATCTATTTCAGTAAAAAATAAACCCAGACTGCTACCCTGGAGGAAACATACTTCTAGCTGGCATTTTGAGACGGCGAAATGAAAATTGGGAAGGGCTTTAAGGCATGTGAGATTTAATTTACTAGAGTCTTATCATGTGGTTGTGTCATGTTTTTATTTGTTTCTTTTGTTTTTATCTCCACTAGAAGTTTGATAAAGGAGGGAGGTATATTAAATTTGAGGGTATTTTTATTTTGTTGGCATTGTATTCCTGGAGTTTATTTATGCTATTACTTAGAGTCATTATCTAACCTTTGGTAAGATATATTGGACAACCTGACTGTGCATGTCTTAAGATGAGAAATGGAATCCAGTGCTAATTTTCAGCCTAGGGTCCAGCACACACAGTCTTGGAGTTAGGTAACATGCTGTTCTGAAATATTTCTGAGCTTTGTGGTGGCAGGCAGGGTACAAACTGCTTTCCACTAGAGATGCCAGGGGGAGTGGTTGGTCCCTGAGCCCCACCTGCACCCTATTGCAGTCTGGGACCCCTCAGAGGTCAGGCCTAAGTCCTTAGTGCTGCCATGGAGGCGGGAGAGGCTCCCACCACCACTGCTGTGTTCACCAGCCATGAGCCCAACTTCTAGTTGAGTGGCGCTCCCCCTGTTAGAGCTCACTGACCATCAGGGGACAGCTCCTGCATTGAGCATCTGCCCCCTGATGGTCAGTGTGCATCCTAGCAACCGGTCATTCTCCCATCGTTCAGTCAATTTGCATATTTGGGTTTTAGTATACCATATTATAGCATTCACATTCAGCATCTACACTAATAAAAGACAAAGATGCTAATTGACCATACCATTGCTATGCCCACCAGCCAATCAGAGTGACTATATGCAAATTAACCCAACCAAGATGACGGTTAATTTGCATATAGCAGCTGGGAGCGAAGACTGAAGACAATGTGGAAGCAAAGGGCTGCAGAAGGGAGCCAAGTAGAGGCGGTGGAGACAGGAATGGAGCCAAGGCGGCAGAGGCGGGAGGCAGTAGGGAAACCAGCCTGGCAGCAGAGAGTGAGGGAAACCAGACACGGCGCAGAGCAGGAGAGAAAACAAATAGCCGTGCAGTGGAGCGGGAGGGAAACCAGCCGGCGGAGCGGGAGCGAAGCCCGCCTCAGCGTGTTTTGCTCCCTTCTCTGTTTCGCTCCAGCCGCAGGAAGCCCTATTCTTGCAGGAATCTTCCTGCAATGGGCCTCTAGTAATATAAAAATTTCACAGCCAACATCAATACCCATTTTATTTTCCTGTACTACATGGTTTCCCTTTAGTCAGTATGCATTGGTCTATGTACATGTGCAATATGTAATGGGGAATCATAAGTGAATGAAATACTAAGTGCTTCATCTTCCATGAACTGCGATTGTGTTATCCTATTGGTAGAGTGGAAGCTATTTATTTAATTTATTTTTTTTGCTTGTTTGTGTTTATTTCCTCCCACACATGCTTATTGAACTTGCAACCCAGGTACATGTCCTTACAGACCCTTTGATGTGTGGGCCAGCACTCCAACCACTGTGCAACTCTGGCCTGGGAAGGACCTGTCTATTCTAGTTTTTTAATCTATTTTTTATTGTTGATAGTATTACAGATATCTCCCATTCCCTCCCTTCCCCCTGCCTCCTTCCAGCCTCTAACCACCCCCCAGGTCTTCACTACACTATTGCCTGTGTCCATGGGCTATGCATATACGTGTATAAGTTCTTTGGTTTATCTCTTCTCATCCCCTCAACCCCACATCAAGGTATGTCAGCCTGTTCCATGCCTCCTTTCTTTGTGTCTTATTTTGTTGGTCAATTTATTTTGTTCATTAGATTCAACAAATAAATGAGATGTGGGACATTTACACTATGGAATACTATGTAGCTATAAAAAAGAGTTATCTCTTACCGTTTGGGACAGCATGGATGGACCCGGAAAATACTATGCTAAGTGTCTTTTTGAAAGAGAAAATTAAATGCTTGTAGTGAGCCACTGAGGCTTTATGGTGATTTGTTACGCAATATTATTGCACAGCTGACTCTTACAAATTACTCCCAATCTTGTTTGAGAAGCCACTAGGGGAAATGCCTTCTGTAGGGAGCCTACGTTAATACGTTCTCTCTGTTACTCTAATGTTTCTCACTGCTGTGTACTGCAGAAAGAGTGATCAGGGGCATGCTATGTGGTAGAGTGAAGAAACTGCCCTCCATGGAGAAATGCATGATGGACAGTGTTTACATGAATGGCACATTCCCATGAGGGTCCCTCAGAATTCTTGGCAAGCTAGCTGTAACTCAACCAGCCCTGTCTCTCTAACTCACAAAAGCATATTGTAATAGATGTAAAAGTGACAGTGATACATTTTACAGAGATACTATTAAATCTACTTTAAAGTATATTTTTAAAATAATTAGTCACAAACATTAGTAATTTAATATTGACCTACCTAATAGGCAATCACGACCTGAACTCTGTATCATTATAGTAGATAACTGCTTGCTACTCTCTAAACGTCATTCCTCTCTGATTCTATGCAAACCTGTTATGTTCTACCTCAAGAGTTAAAATCATTCTTTAGATATTACATTACATGTATGTAGTACAGTATACACTCAGTAATGCCTCATCCCTTCCTTCTGCCTCTCCATTTGTCCTTCAGTGGTCTTTTAAAGAAAAAGACAACATAACTTCCACCCACCTATCTAGAAGGCAACACATTGATTTTAAGCTGAAGACAATTGAGGCCCATTTTTATTATAGGATTTCTTAACTTTTGGATTTTGTTGAGGGGGAATGTGAAGCTGCACCGACTATTCTGGCAGGTCCCCCTTCCTATTGCACATTGTAGTGCTTCATGACATCTCATTCCAGAGCCGCAGCATTGCAAGCAGTTTCAGTAAAGAAAACTGACTCATTTCAACCATCACAACCGACATACTAGTAGTCTGGTCTCTTTAACATTTTTCTCCTTATTTGTTACCTTAAACTCTCTTATTCCCCTGGGTGTGCATGAGAGTTGTGGTTGTGGACTTGGAATTGGAGAAGGACTATTTACGTACCACTTTTCTCTTCCTACCCATGACTTTATCTTCTTTTCTGTGTTTACTTTTCTGATGTCAAAATATGGAAGGGGTGGAGTAAAAAACAATGACATTAGCTAATGGCAGGTTGGCTGTCTCCTCTCTCAGCACTAATTGTTATTTACTCTTGTGGTTGTTTTTTGTTCCTTGAGGTCCCTGGATGCCGCACTAACACTGAATGACCAGATTACTTTCCTTTTGTTCAGGAAGGGCTCAACTTTTGGTTCTTCCTTGGGGATATGTTTGTTGGTTCTTTGCATAGCGCCTGTGGTGGTCTCCCCTTTCTTAGTAGCTTAGCATGAAATATCGAACTAGGACTGAGCTTCTTCATCCCAAGTTCTTTTTAAGGTTTGATTCTCGAGGGTGTTTCTTCAAACCTTGGTTGTGGCGGTCTTCTAATCCAGAAGATGCTCTGTAGAGCAGGCAATTCAGCTTTTAGTGTCGTAAGGTTGGACTCTCCCTCTCAACCTCTCAAGCCTATTTTCTTCTCACTTTTAGCCCCTCTCTTTTAACTCCTTAGAATACGCAGTGTAACCTATTTAATGTCTTTAGCATTTGGGGCAAACCTGAGATCTCAACTGAAGAACCAAACCCTCTCTGCCTAGATTATTTAATAATTAGGTTCTCAATAGAGCACCATCTCGACCATGGTAATCTATATGTTTGTTCAACAAATATTCATTCTTCCCATCTCCATGAAGGCCTATTTTCATCCTCACCCCACCGACTTTGAGCTTGGTCCTGTGATTTTATTTGACAAGTGGTATGTGAATAGATGTGTTGCAGCTGAAACTTTAAATGCAGTTGTATGAAATGGCTCATGCTCTTGCCGTTACCATGAGGAGACTGTGCCCCAGGTAACTGCTATTTTTCCAGGCTTAGTTTCAGAATAGAAGACATAGGGAAACCCAGCCTAGACAATCCACTGCTGACTTATTGACCAAGCTGTGAAAATGACTATTGACCAAGCCACTGAGATTTCAGGGATGTTTTCTGGTACATTAGGATCTGATGAATATATCAAGTCAAATCTCTACATTATTCTATAATATTTCACAGTGCCTCAGACTCAATATCTTACACACTCAGGGTTGGTTTCTTGGATATGTGATCTGTGCAATCACACAAGCCCTGAGACGTGGGTTGATGCTCTGCTGTTATTAATAATTTTTGAACAACAGACCCCATCTTTTTATATTTCACTGGGCCACATCGAATTGTGCAGCTGGTCATATATCTGATTTATGTATTTTAGTGGAACTTGGTCAGAAAGCAAAGAGCAGCTGTATTTAGCAGCATGGTAACTCTGGCTTATGCTTTATGATATAATCACACACACGCACACACATGTGCACACATTCACACATACAGCATTAACTTTGCTGGCGTAATGGTTTTTAACTATGTGATCTCGTGTCTGTAGAATCTTGGAAAAAGTTGTTATAATTCTCTTCATTGAAATTGATTTACTTGTAAAACAGTTTTAGTGATACCTATATCGTGGTGTCTTCAGCTGAAACAACAATCTTGGAGATCATTGACAGGTGGACACAACTGAGTGAACACGTAGGGGCGGAGTGTGGCCAGATGGGAGTAAAACAGTTGGCGGGAAATAGAAGTGCATTAATGTCTGCTGTTCAAATGATGTAAAAAGTTTCCACAGTTTTAACATGTAAAGTAGCTGTCTAGTTGTCTTTTTGCATTTTCTCAACATTGCATTACAGTCCACAAAATACACTAAAATATCCCTAAAGTGTTTTCCAAAAATATTGCTGCAACATTTTAATATATTTAGATGATAAGCTATATAAGAACATAGGATTAACATTTACCCCGATTCCTTATATAGAAAGCATTTTTTAAAAATGTTTTTGGCAAGCAATAAATTCAGACTGGAGCATCCAAGTTTGCCAGGGACTGGGAAAAGCATGTGCACATAAATGCCTTTGCTTGTCCCAGGATTTAGCTGAGCCATTTCGTGTATTTTAGAGCTGCTCAGATAATTGTGACTGAGAGAGCCATTTACTGTCATTTCTACTGCATGTGTCATTAAAGATTGCTGGGAGGTTGTGGGTCTGCAAGGAACTTATTTAGAACTCCGTTCATCTTCCAATTATGTTCTCTGAGACGTGCACCAATCGGAGAAAGTGAATAGAGTGCAAGAATGAAGGCGCAAGCACTGGCTGAGAGAGACCAAGAGAAGGGTCTCTAGAGACACAGTTCATCTACATATGCCACAGTGAGAGGAATTTGGGTTCCAGTCTTGTGGGTTTATTTAATCTAAAGATATTTACTTAATGGCAACCATTGTACTGATCACCAAAGCTGTATGGTGAGTAAAATAGGGTCCCTGCTTTACAGACCTTAATCTAGTAGCTAATTTGGAAAGAAACAGGAGGACAGGACTTAGCCTGAAATATATGAAGAAAATGTGTATCAGCTCTCAGCTAATGAAACGAAAAATTACCGATCTCCTGCAATAGCAATAAACAGTTTTAAACAGTATAATTCACATTTTACAGTCATTGATATACATTTGACCATGATCTTTTGTGAACCTCTTTCAAACCTTGAAAGACGAGAAAATCAAGGCTAGGTGCACAATAAATAAAGAGCTGTTACCTAGTAGGAAGAGTTAAATGTATCCTTTAGGGCACAAGAATCAAGGGGAAGGATGGAAGCCACCCAGAAAGGGAGGGGGCTGCCTTACAATGCTGTGGGTTGTCCTGCTTCAGGGGGTGTGCAAACAGAGGGTGTATATTCAGACATGAGGGCAGCAGACACAGTTTAAGATTCCTCTCACTCTGTGATGCTAGTCATATATGTGTCTTTCCCACCACCCGCCCCCCCACGCCCCAGTTTTCAAACTTACGCATGCTTCACAAATGACTTAAGAAGCTCAATAAAAATGGAGTTGCTTGGGCCCGACCTTAACTTAAGGAAGCAGAATCTATAGCAATGGGGTCCGGGGGTCTGAATTTTTATCTAACCGCTCAGGCCTTTCTGCTGTGAACCAAAGTTTGGAACAATTGTACCACACGGGATTTTTTTTTTTAAACCTGTGCTTAAAGAAGCATTTTAAAGTAGTGCAATTCAAACTCTTTTTTGTTTTTAATCCTCACCCAAGAATTTTAGAGGAAGTGGAAGAGAGAGGGAAAGACAGGAATATCAATGTGAGAGAAATACATCAATCGGTTGCTTTCTGCACGTGTCCTGACCAGGGCCCCGGCTGGGCAGGAGCCTGCAACTGAGGTACATGTCCTTGACTGGAATCAAACCTGGGACCCTTTGGTCCCCAGGCTGACACTCTCTTCACTGAGCCAAACAGGCTAGGGCCTCTTAACAATTTTTAAAGCGCATTACAGTATTGTGAGCTATAGGCACAGTGTTGTACAACAGCTTTCTAGAGCTTATGTTCTGGTTGGAAAACACAATAAAAAGTAAAATCCATGTTTAGGTAAATAATAGTAGAATAATAATTTCCCATAGCAATACTTATCTTTATTATTATTAAGAAACCTAACCTTTTCTTTTGCATTTTGTAAATACACATGTGTCTCAATAAATTAATGTCATTCTCCACTAATAGACTTTGATCCATAATTTCAAAAATACATTTCTAGGCCTATGGCCTTAGGGGCACTTGGGTTTGGGGATGGGAATTCAAAGACCCCAATTATACCAGAACATCTCTCTCTCTCTCTTTCTCTCTCTCTCTCTCTCTCAGTCATTTTTATTATAATTAATAAATACATTAGAAATGAATATTTTTAATAAAAGACATCAAGGTCCTCATTGGATTCTGCTTTTGTACATTCAGTTATATATTGAGAAAACCCACTTTACTTGAGAGTGGTAACAAAAGCCAAGTAATACCTGTTTCATTATGACAAGTTTTGCCTCAGGCATTCTTGATTTCCTCTTGCAGTGGGCCTTGGGCAGTGATAATAGAGGCAATAAGTGAAAAAAAAAAAAAAGGAAACTAGGTTTACTACAGTATCTGATGATTAACTTATGTTTTAATTCCAAGTTTGCTACCAGCTAGTAGTACTGTCTTGGGTAAGACATTTAACTTCAGGGTTTCCCCCGGTTTAAAATGAGGATATTAGAAAAATATGTTATCTACATGTTATTAACCAGCATAAAATTTTCTAAAATTATAAAATTTTCTCATAAATACTTTACCCTGCTTAAGGAGAAAGATGGGTAGTAGTACCAAGATGAGGTTAGTCAATTGTTTGGTACTGAAAAATATTGGCTCATATTTTGGATTTTTATTAAAATGGGGGTGAGACCTGAAAAAAGGTCAGACAAAATAAATTATCTTTAATGTGGCATTTGACACACTGTTACAGCTAAGCGGTGAAATATAGTTATCCCCATTCCACGGCCCCTTTCCCAGATCTCTCTGCATTCAACCTTCTCCTGATTTCCTCAATGGAAACTCATTGTATCCTGAGCCTTGCACCACTAAAGAAAAGTCTGATTTTCTGTACTCTGATATTGTCCTCTGAAAACATGTGTTGTGGTTGCTGGGTAATGTGTAGCTCACTGTAGATATTAACACTACTTGTCTCTGGAAGCTGACTAATGTGCTTATTTTAGGTAGCTCATTCCTTTGATGGTAAAGATTTTGTGCTGAGAGATATGGAGTGCCAATTTTATAGAGAAATATTGCTTATGCTGATTCATATGGCTGGGCATTTAATTTCGTGCACTTACAATTCAGCAAAATTACTTGGTTTTTCTTTTGTGGTTCAAAAGGAAGTAGATTTCTATGGAGTTTTGACTGTTATTAAAGGTTATAGGAATTGGGACCTAATAATAATAATAATCACTACCATTCATCAAGTGCTTACTGTGTGCCAGAAGCTATCCCAAGTTGTTTTGGATAATATTTTTTTGCACATATTTCTTATACAATCCTTTCAGCCACTCAGGAGGGTAAGTACGTTAGTTTTCCAGTTTCCAAGATGAGGGAACTCAAGCCCACGGACTCACTTACTAATCTAGGTTGTTCTATTTCACGATTTCAAAGTACTGGCTCTCTTTATGCTCTTACTCCTCCTCTTCTTAGTCTTCATCTCCTTTCTCTCTGCCCCTGCCACATTCTCTCTCTCTCTCATTTCTCCCTCTCTCCTTCCAGTCTTTCTTTTTTCTTTCCCTCCTTCTTTATTGAGATAAACAAGAGCAAAGTACAATGACATAGAATAGCTATAACAAATAGTTACGGTGAAATACTTAAAAGGCACAATTAAAAAGGAAAGAAATTCAACAGCCCATGTAAGTGCCTTTGCCTTTCAGTATATATAGTGGAGATGAGATGCTACAAGTGTTTCTCTCTCTCTCTCTCTCTCTCTCTCTCTCTCTCTCTCTCTCTCTCTCTCTCCTGTCTTTAGGAGTCGCCACATTGTCTTATCCACCATCCAGCAGGGTGTAATGTCTATCACAGAGCTTCAGATCGATTATGAGGTTGGGAATCTCAGGGTTTGACTGAAGATGGGTGGGGGGATTTTTTTAAAAATATATTTTATTGATTTTTTACAGAGAGGAAGGGAGAGGGATAGAGAGTTAGAAACATCGATGAGAGAGAAACATCGATCAGCTGCCTCCTGCACATCTACTGGGGATGTGCCCGCAACCCAGGTACATGCCCTTGACTTCAGTTGGTTGGGTGTTATCCCATGCATTGAAAGGTTGCTAGTTTGATTCCCGGTCAGGGCACATGCCTGGGTTGCAGGCTCAATCCCCAGTAGAGGGCATGCAGGAGGCAGCTGACCAATGATTCTCTCTCATCATTGATGTTTCTCTCTCTCTCTCTCTCTCTCTCTCTCTCCTGTCTTTAGGAGTCACCACATTGTCTTATCCACCATCCAGCAGGGGTATAATGTCTATCACACAGAGCTTTAGATCGATTATGATGTTGGGAATCTCAGGGTATTGACTGAAGATGGGTGGGGGTATTTTTTTAAAAATATATTTTATTGATTTTTTACAGAGAGGAAGGGAGAAAGATAGTTAGAAACATCGATGAGAGAGAAACATCGATCAGCTGCCTCCTGCACATCTCCTACTGGGATGTGCCTGCAACCCAGGTACATGCCCTTGACCAGAATCGAACCTGGGACCCTTCAGTCTGCAGGCCGACGCTCTATCCATTGAGCCAAACTGGTTTCGGCAGGTGGGGGTATTTTTGACTGAGAACATAATTACAGAGTCCAACTTGGCAGAATTGCACAACTTTGACTTCGAATTTCCTATATCCAAGTCAAAATGCATCCATTTACAGGCACCTGATAGCGAGTAGATGGTTTCCTCCTCACTAGCAAAGATCTTCATCTCTTTTCTAAGGTAGTAGGAACAAAGGCTCTGATCTGAATATGTTGTTTCCTCAGGACCAGACTGACAATGCTCAGAATATTTGCCCCCAACCCCTGCCACCCAGAACTAAAATCTGACCATCAGATAAGTTCGTTTGCCCTTAACTGTAGAGGGCTTGGCCTTTCTTCCAAAGCAAGTATGCTAGAGATGAATTATATCAAAAGCTGAGAATGAACATGTCAGGCCCAGGCAGGCTGATGGTTGAACTGAGATTCCTTCTAATATCAGGTGATAGGGAGCGAGCGGGAGAGCACAATGTGAAGCAGCTAAGAGCAGGATCCTGGGGCAGAAGCACTGCTTTGCAGGGGAGACTGACAGGAAAGGAGCTCTCCTGCCAAACTGTGAACTTCCGGTTACCTACACTGGGCTCTGTGTCCAGGGCTGAGGTTAAGTCAGGGTTTTGTTGGCTTTTTAACATAACTTTTTAAAGACTCACACCCAATTTAGGAAAAAAGAATGGATTGATTCATTTGTAGGACTGGGCCCTCAGAAAGTAGATAATTTTACCTGGTGGCATAGGAATGATCAGATGGTCATTATTATGCAAAAATAAGCATTTATAGTGGATGAAGGTGTAGACTTTGGAGTTTGTCTTAGTGTGTTGAAGCTGCTACAACAAATTACCACAGATTAGGCGCAGTTGTTTATAAACAACAGAAATGCATTTCCCACAGTTCCCCAGGATGCCTGTTTCAAAGCAGGGGGCGCTCAGGGATCTCTTATAAGAAAACGAATCCCTGCCCTAACTGGTTTGGCTCAGTGGATAGAGCATCAGCCTGCAGACTCAAGGGTCCCAGGTTCGATTCCGGTCAAGGGCATGTACCTTGGTTGCGGGCACATCCCCAGTAGGGACTGTGCAGGAGACAGCTGATCGATGTTTCTTTCTCATCAATGTTTCTAACTCTCTATCCCGCTCCCTTCTTCTCCTTAAAAAATCAATAAAATATTTTTTTAAAAAAATAAAACGAATCCCATTTGTAAGTTTACTACTCTTAAAAACCAAGGCCCTACTTACTAATCCCATCACCTTTGGGGGTTAGCATTTCAACATATGAATTTTGGGAGAACACAAACATTCAAATCATAGCAGAATTCAACTGCTCAAGTTTAAAATCAAGTACTGTGATTAATATCTGTCTAACACATTGCCCATGACTAAACATCCCCAAGCTTTAGTTTCTCCATCTATACAATAGGAGCAATAATAGAATCTCACCAGTGTATATCTGAATAAGACAATTAATGTAAAGGAGCAGACATAATGACTAAAGAAATGTTGATTCTTACTGTTTTCATTAATCTATTGGCTTCAGGAGGAAATGTTCAGGAAAGTTGACTGAAGTTCTTCTGGTTTCTCCAAGAAATTCAAGTATATGTAAAAACTAAATAGAAACTGCATTGTTTTTTATTTTATTTTCCGTGGACACCCACAGTTTGGTGTTGCTCTAAATTTAAAGGAAGTTTTTATATGCAAATACAGTCCTACAGACAGCATCTTCTGCCCTCTTCTGGTTTCTCCAAGAAATTCAAGTATATGTGAAAACTAAATAGAAACTGCATTGTTTTTTATTTTAATTTCCGTGGACACCCACAGTTTGGTGTTGCTCCAGTTCTAGAGGAGAAAGAATCACCTGTAATAATAAATGTGGGTTACCAGAAATCTTTCAGATTTTTTCAACCATTTTCTTTTGAAATGGAGATTTCATTTTGTTATTTTATTCAGTCCCCGTTCTTCTAACTCTATGTGTCATAACCACTAAATAAATAATTAAACTGTGCCATGAATTATCGTAATTAAGCAGATGTTTAAAATAGAACTGGCCTGTGAGAACCTTTGATTACAGAAAAAGCCTGGGGCCAAAAGCCTCCCTTCCATTCGAGGTTGTATTGGTTTTTAACTAATTTTCCCCCCCAGCCTTCAAAAATTAAATAAAAGCATAATTTTCAAGGTGGGTCACTTCAGGCCACTGACAGCCGAGGGTCTTCTATTTTGCTCTTTTTCAGTGCAGTGTGGATGAGGATCAGTTTGCTATGCCTTTAGAGAAGTCATGGTGTGGCAAACGATTTCCTATTAGAATGCAACACCAAAGGGGAGGTTTGTGCTGCTTAGTACAAGGGAGCCAGAGGACAGCTTGCTTTGATGGGGAGGGTTCTAGTCACCAGGGATCCACTTGTTCAAAGATCTATTGCTAAGGAGGGTCTCACACATCTCAGGGCTTCCTGTAGTGGCAAAGGACTAGCCAAATCATATGAAAGGGACATGGGGTCAGAATCCCAGTTGTCATGAAGAGCAAAGAGGGATGAGTAACTCAAAATGAAAGCAGCAGAGCATGTGTGATGTCAGCTGCAGTGTTTTCTTAGTATTATTCAGTTGTCACCAAAGTTGAAGAGTCATAATTCAGACTATCATTTTTCAATCAGTTATAAATTGTTAATGTCTAGAATTTACATCTTTTCTAGGTTACCCCACCCACAAAGAACTAAAAGATGTTATAGCAAGAAACTTTGCTTAGTTATGAGGACACAGGATTTGTGATGATTATTATTATACATAAAAATAACCAGGTCAAATAGCCTGTAGGATTTGGACAAAGGAGAATCATGGGAATGTTTTCCTTTACTGAATTAAAAACACATCAGAAGGATACAATGATTAAAAGTGTTGTACTAATTCTAAAAGCTAAGGCAGAAAAATGGAATAAGACATAAGTGGAAGGGACAAATGCTAGCTTCTGACAAATATGACACACTTGCAGGAGGAAAAAGGAGTTTTCAATGAATGCGATTGAGATAATTGCTTAAATATTTGGGAAATAACATCATATACCAAAATGTATTCCAGAAAGATTACAAATTTAAATATGTGAATACCTTAAAAACGGAATGAGAAAATAGCGAAATGTATAATATCTATCTAATATATCTATCACTATATTGGGATTTTATTGAAAGTTTATTGAAAAAGATATATAGTTGTATCACTCATAGTTTCTTAGTTACAGAAAACAGAAACTTCTCCAGCTATTTACTCTAGTAAAGAACTAAAGGAATTTACTAAGGGATGTCAGCTCATAGCATCTCTCAGACAGATGACTGTTATGTGAAACCACACTGCCAAGAAAAACTCCCGACCCAGGCTGCGTCATTGGAGCAGAAACACAGTCCCACACCCCTAAACATGATACCAAAGGCTTCCCCTTGGATTCGGAGAGTGGGCCCAACTATTGAGCCACTGCCACTGCTGGTCCTGAAAGCTCTATGCCTCTTGGCTCTGCTATGCCAATAAATGGATGGATTCCATGTGGATTCTCTTTCCAAGTGGAAGACAGAAGCATGTGATGGAGTCTGCATCACCTAGGCCATGTTCTAATGACTAAAGAGGCTGGGAAATTGAGTCAGCTTAAAACCTGAGGTCATTCTAACCTACAGATCATTCCCCATTCAGATTCATCTATTCTTTTCACATACATTTATGGAGATGCTTTTAAGTCTCAGGCACTATGTTTCTATGGTTTCACCAGGGTTGCCAAGCAGCTGTAGGGATTTACATAGTGTTGCATCCATATGTGTCCATGTAGACTGCCAAAGGCAGGCTGCTCAGCTCAAGGTTAAGGAATGATTTCTGAGACTCATTATCCACACACTATCTTTTCCATAAAGACAAGATTAAGGAAAGATTGGCTTTCAAATGACATAGGTGTGGGATGCTTCTGGTATTACTAAAATCCTTCTATATTAAGCATTTATTGAGCTACGGTGTATATTTTAGCTGGGTCAGATGCCACCTGGTGTGATTTTGTCTCTGGTCTTCAGACAGAACAAGTGGCTCGGATTGTCAGTGGACTGGTAATGAGCACCGCTTTTTAGAATTTTTTAAAATGGTGTCTGAGGGAGATTTGATGATGTGATAGCCCAGTAGTGTCTCAAACTTCCTATTAAACCCAGAGAAGTCATGTAACTTTCTCAAGGTTACAGAGCTACTTGGTTGCAGAGATGGGGCTTGCCAGCTAAGGATACACTGCCGACAGAAATGATTTAAAATAATTTATATTATTTTTCTTCTATTCCTCCAAATAACAACACATGCCAATTAGATTCATGTCAGACCCATTATTCACTCTACCTCCATAATCTGTCTTTTTCTGAATTAATGAAATGTAAAACAGAGAAATTACAGGTTTTATAGTTAGAATCTATAATGCTTAGGGTACAGTATAAAAGGCCCTATATTACTTACATTCCTTCTGGCTTATTGAATAATTCTGCCTTTTTTTGTATTAGGGTTTAAATTTTCCCTAAGTGCTGAGAATTAAAAAAGAAAAAAAGAAAGCAGTCATGAATGTCATTCTTGGATATAATTATATTCTTTAAAAAATGGCACGAGGCATGTCATAGAACCTCAGTTTTTATAAGATTTATACCTTCTATCTTTTGTAACATACAAAATAGGCATTTAGAGTAAAACCCAATTTGGTTGCTTGCTCTGGAAATGGAAATCGCTCAGGTTGCTCACGCCTGAGGGAGCTTCTGGCCGTGAAAACAGCAACAGCTAGCACATCTGGAAAACCCAGGCAGTTTTTTGACTGCTTTCCATGCGTCAACTCAATCTTCACAGACACTTGTGAGCTAGGAGCTGTTAGGCTCCCATTTTACAGATGAAGAAAATGAAACACAGAGATTGCCGCTTTGTTTGGTCCCAGCACGCCTGAACTACTCTCGAGGTTGGGAGACAGTTCTGTCACATCCTTGATCTTTAAATGAAGCCTACATGCATATAACACTTAAATCCTTAAGCCATTCCTCCTAACTGGGCTGCAACTATACTTGTCTGGGATTCTTTTTCTTTCTTCCTTCCAAGTGAACTCCTACGGAAACGTCAAGGCTCTCAGAGGGCATGCTTGCCCTCAAATGTGAGAAGATAGGCCGAAACCGGTTTGGCTCAGTGGATAGAGCATCGGCCTGTGGACTGAAGGGTCCCAGGTTTGATTCCGGTTGGGGGCATGTACCTGGGTTGCAGAGACATCCCCAGTGGGAGATGTGCAGGAG
>NW_006296627.1:582587-583657 GCF_000327345.1 Myotis davidii | reverse complement strand
AGTCAAGTCTTGAGACAGTAGAGAGAGGCCGGGTGACACGGAAGTGGAGCTCCTCCAAACTCTCAACAGTTTGAAGTGAATAATGAATATATATCAAACAGAAGCTCAATTCATCGGGACCTTTTCCGCTTAAAGTGGAAAAAGGCAAAAAGCACCACACTTTGCCTTAAGCCAAAGAATGGAATTGATTAGCTCCCATACCTGAAAAGCATCACCATCAGATTTTCTCTGAGTAAGGTTGCGCCCTGGCACTCAGTGTCACAGAACGTGGTCTGTGTCCCTCTCTGCTTTCCCTCTCTCTCGATGCCAATTCAAGCAGCCCCTTTCCTTGCTGTGCTAAGATACTACAATGGCCATCAGCATCTGGCAACTATCTTACCAAGCTCAGCTCTCCCAATGAAAAGAGCTTCTCTGTCCAATAATTCCAATAAAAGTCCTGAAATAATGTCTTTGGATAACTTAGGCCTGCAAAGTAAATTTTATGTGTGTGTGTGTGTGTGTGTGTGTGTGTGTGTGTGCGTGAATATATATATTTTGTCAAGGCATGATCATGAGCCCCCTTGGAACTATGGTTAAAGTCAGGGTTATCTGAAGGGCTGAGAGGAGGGAGAGATATTTTACTAAAGGGACATCAGACTGCTGACTTAGATGGAAGAGGATCTATTTGGGCAGACAATACAATGAATGTCTACACATGCAGCGTTCCATGGGCGAATAGAGCGAGGGACCGAGGTGGATGGGTGGTTTAGCACCAGAGATGCTGAGTCCAGGTACAATAGTCTTTTTAGATTACACTTATTGTTCAATTATACTTCTCCATGATTCTATTACAGCCAGCCAGGAGATTGCACTCAGTTTTTGTTAGCCTAGAAATCAGACTTTCTTGAAATAGGTGAATTGGGAAATCTCTTTGCTGCATGGAAAATATTGTTGCTGTGACAATTGTTGCAATAGAGGCCTGTTTGAAATGAGTCAGGAAGTAGACAGGAGAAACAGTAACCCCAGTCTCTGCTGTCAAAGCAAGGCACAGGCAGCTATGAATTTTTCTATCCTAGTTTTTTCTAGAATAT
>NW_006296627.1:579875-582410 GCF_000327345.1 Myotis davidii | reverse complement strand
CACACACTCACACACACACACACACACACACACAGACACACACACACTCACTCACACACACACACACACACACACACACATTGAAGCACACTCAAATAGGCCAAATTATCATGTCACCAAAAAATAATGAAACAAAAAATAAATGCTTGCTTCCGTCCAATAAAAAAAAGAAAAAATACCTTCAAAAATTTAAGTTAACGGTATGTGTCAGATTGACTTGACTCACTTGTGAAAGAAAAATTGCAGCCCTAATTGGTTTTGCTGAGTGGATAGAGCTTCGGCCTGTGGACTGAAAGGTCCCAGGTTCGATTCTGATCAAGGGCATGTACCTTGGATGCGGGCACATCCCCAGTAGGAGGTGTGCAGGAGGCAGCTGATCGATGTTTCTCTCTCATCGATGATTCTAACTCTCTATCTCTCTTTCTTTCTATCTGTAAAAAAATCAATAAAATATATTTTAAAAAAGAAAAATTGCAGCATTGCTATTCTGATTTAAAATATCATAAATAGAGGTCTCCATGATACACGAGGATCAGCAAAAATGGACCCTTTGTGCTCAGCTGCACACTGGTGGGAATGTCTGTCTGCTTGCCAACAGCCCAGTTATGTTGTGTTCATTCCAATATGTCCTAATTTTATTTTCCTCTCCTCTCCTTGTCTCTTCTCTCTCTCTCTCTCTCTCTCTCCTCTCTCTCTCTCTCATCTCTTAATGTTTGAAAACTACAATAGAATTGTCTTCTCAGCATGGGGATATCTGCATGTGTTAAAATTAAATGTTCTATTTTAAACTCACAACTCACTCTCCTTTTAATTTAAAAAGAACATGTCAGAACATGCAGTTTTCCTCTCCTTCTAAAAGAACGAGGAATATACAAACCTGAGATCTTGAAAGAGGCAAAAATCAACTTGTAAGGGAAACAAAAAAGAAAAATAAAACAAAACATGTGAAAGCCTTACTGATTCTATTTGTGCTGAAGTCTCTCTTGGGATTTGATATGAAGAACTGCAACACAAAGAAATAACAGCAAGAACATACATTTTAGAAATAGATTCTTCTGTCTGGAAATTACTAGGAAAGGCATTAAGTCCCTCTTTACTTCCATTTCCTGGATGATATTAACATAACATTTCCAGTTACTCATACCTATATGCAGACATACAAAGTGAAAAATAATGACAATAGCTAGGATTTTGTTGAGAAATTACTCTCGTGTGAGATAGTATAAATGTATCTTTCAACCCAACTCACAGTGTGGTTTATTTAGGGGGCACTTCTCCCTCAAAAATAACAGACCACTCTACCCAGTATGAGTAGTTTTGGGTTCTTGTCTCCATTTTGTAGATGAGAAAACTGAGGTTGATTTAGGCTCCTTGATGAATGCTGTGGGACACCACACAGAGCCCCCAGAGGACTGTGTGTCCACTTTTCTAGGTGTTGGAAATGTTGATCAAGAGTACGGCTCAGCAAACTTCTTAATACAAATATTTGTCTCATGGTCTATTTCAGGATATCCCAGCCCAAGGCAGGGACCCAGATTAGGTGCCAATGAAATGTCTGATCTTCCCGTTATTTACTAGAAAAACCTATAGTAACACCATGGATGGTTCTACAGAGTCAAATAAGCAAAAGTAAAAATGTAAAGGCTTTATCTATTTATGCTAATACTTAATGCATTGCTATCTATATATAATGCCTCATCAGTTAATGTACAGCCAACTTATCTATGAAATATATGCATGTGGCATAAAGTCAACTTTGCTCCAACTGCTGTTGGTTCACCATAAGTAGGACCCAGGACTTTATTGGTCTTTTTTCTTGTTATGCAATGTGTAACAAGAGAATGTGTGGTCATCAGTGCCTGAATGCCACTTTCAGTAATAGAAATGCCTTCTGGGAAAATAAGATTGGTGCCAAGGCAAGAAAATGGGAGCAAACTTGAAATTATTTCACTTTTATTTCAAAATGATTTTACAAAAAAAGAAAAGATGCAAGACCATTTTTGAAGGCTGACAATCACAATGAAGGATTTGAATGAAAATACCTCGATAGCTTACTAAATAAAAATTGAGAATTCTTAGATTGGCATGTCACCCTGTGCTAAATCTAGTGACAAATTATCTTTGCATATTATCATCAACAGTGCCACTTCATGAGCACTCCATAATTTTACCAAAGTGGACTTAACTATTCCCTGAAGATAAATAAAAAGTTTTATAAAATAAGATTTTAAAATGTGAACAAGATAAAGAAAGCCCACTCCAGTCGTTCTTTCTTTAGTTTACAACCCAAAATTCTGGACAAAATAAAATTAAAGTTAAAAAAAAGAACTGGAATTTTGAAAATTAAACAAAAGCAGGCAGGCCTGGCCAGTGTGACCCAGTACTTGATTGTTGATCTATGAACAAGGAGGTCACAGTTCAATTCCTGGTCAGGTACATAACCGGGTTGCAGGCTCAACCCCCAGTAGGGAATGTACAGGAGATAGCCGATCAATGGTTCTCTCTCATCATTGATGTTTCTATTTCTCTCTCCCT
>NW_006296627.1:576754-579375 GCF_000327345.1 Myotis davidii | reverse complement strand
GGTATGCAGGAGGCAGCAGATCAGTGATTCTCTCTCATCATTGATGTGTCTATCTCCCTCTCTCTTCCTCTCAGAAATCAACAAAAATATATTTCAAAAACAAAAGTGAAAAACAAAAGCAGGCAGAGTCAAAAATTGAAAAAATGCCCTAAAATGGGATATGTTTCCTTTTTTCCTCCCGGTGTTTTCAGCAATTAGAGCTGTTGCAGTAGTAAAAAGAGCAGTACAACTTTGAAAGACCCTCCTATCTTTGAGCAGAGGCACAAGAAAAGGAGCCCCTAAAACAGGAATATAAGAGAGAGGCATCCAGAGAATGAGATTTCCCAACATCATGTCTGAACCCCCGGCACTAGCCCAGGGCTCCAAAGTGAACTTCCTGTGCAGGACAGAAGCAAATTAGCAAGAGTTCTTAGGTCACCAAAATCACTGCCTAAAGAAGAAAATTAAGATAATTCTATTGTATTAAAGTTTAAATTTATGCTCTGTGAAAGACGCCATTAAGAAAATGAAAATCCAAGCCACAAATTGGGAGATGTTGTAAAATTATGTATATGAAATAGAAATGGTATCTAAAACATGTACAGAATTATCAAAAATTCAATAAGAAAATAGCCAACTCAATTTTTAAAAAAAAACAGGCAGATGAACTATACAGGCATTTTACCAAAGAGATACTCTTTGGCAAAAAAAAAATCATATTCAAAGATGCTCAACATCATTAGTAGATGTTTTCATTTCCTGGGGCTGCCTTGGGAAATTGCTACAAACAAAAAGGTAGCTTAAAACAACAGAAATGTATTCTCTCACAATTCTGAAAGCTAGACATACAAAATCAAGGTCAATAGGACCATGGTCCTATTGAAGTCTCTAGGAAAGAATCTTTCCTTGACTCTTTCTAGCTTTTTATGATTGCTATAAATCCTTTGTGACACCATCATCATCATCATCATCATCATCATCATCTTTTTTAAAACTGATTGATGTAATAAAGTACCATAGACTGAGTGGTTTATTGTGGAAGAAGAGAGAAAAAATACATATTTTTATTCATCTCTTGGCACAGAGCTCCTAAAGCCCTTGTAAATTTCCTGAGTAATAGCAGTGTCTTTTGTTCTAATGAGACAACTTTGGTGGGCTCTTGGATCGGGGCTGGTCACAAGGAAGACCAGGCCATGAATAGAAGCGTGGAGCTTTCAGCCCCACCTGTCCTATTCTCTGGAGAGGGAAGAGGAACTGGAAATGGAATAATAACCAATTATCCATAGAAATACCAACAGTATGGGTTTTGGAGAGCTCCTTGGTTGGCGAACATGTGGAGGTGCTGAGAGAGTGGCGTGCCCAAAGAGGGTGTGGAAGCTCTGGGTCTCTTCCCACATACCTTGCACATGCATCTCCTCCATCAACTGCCCCTGAGTTATATCCTTTTATAATAAACTGGTAATGCAGGAAGTCAAATGTTTTCCTGAGTTCTGTGAGCCGCTCCTACAAATTAATCAAACTCAAGAAAAGGCATCATAGGAACCTGTGATCTATAAGTAGCTTCCCATTACTGTAAGATCACCCTCTATCTTCTTTGTCTAAAACACAGTCTTAAGTGCAAAAAAAAATCATATAAGATCCAATGTTTAGAAATAGGAAATATCAAAAGTTGTCATGAGACTTGATTAATATGGGAATCTTAGATTCCTGAAAAATAATACTTGACTTTATTTGATCAAAATGACAATAAGAGACTTTAAAAGTAAATATAGGAGGTAACCTGATTGTAAAAAATCTTTAGTTCTATCAAAATTGATGTCTTAGTTATCTTAAATAACCAAGGAAAAGATAAACACAAGTCACAGAAACTTTGTCTTATTGGACATGTTTGCCTCCAAAGCAGATTACTCAGAAAGTAAACAAACAAAAATAAACCAAAGCAAAACTTTTGCAGCCTCTTAGAAGAACTATTGCCCTAAGAAAAGGAATCTTATAAGAAAATCCATTATATAAACCTTAGTCAGAATTGACTAATACAAATAAATTTTCCTCTTTATGAACTTTCTACAACTTTATATATCCATTCAGGTTTTTTTTTTTTCTCTCTCAAGCATTCCTCCTTATCATTCTGGAACAATAAGCCATTTTACTTTAAGATAATGATAATATCTTTTTAACTTAAGAAAACCATATTTATTAAAGTACAGATTCTCAAAATGGCAAAAATTAACATTTATTGATAGACACAAATATAGAGAGCCTCTCTGTACCATCTAATCTAATAATACTCAAACATGGTAATTGACCATACCTCTGCTACACTTCCCATTGGCTAATCAGCAGGATATGCAAATTAACCCAACCAAGATGGCGGCCGGAAGCCACGCAGTTGAAGCAAACAGGAGGCTTGCTTGCTCCAGTAATGGAGGAAGCCAAGGTTCCCTGCCTGCTGCAGCCGGGCTCTGAGTTCCACTCTAAGCAACAAAGTTGCAATTATAGAAGCTAAACAAACCTCAGATACCTGCTTTTAGCAGGCCATGGCCTCAGAGCTAGAGCGGCAACAAAATTTCAATTATAGAAAGTAAATAAATCTCAGAATAAAAAAAAGAAAAAAAAAGAGAGGCTGGGAGATTCAGTCGCCG
>NW_006296627.1:574505-576727 GCF_000327345.1 Myotis davidii | reverse complement strand
GCTCAATGCAGGAGTTGCCCCCTGGTGGTCAGTGAGCTCCCAGAGGGAGGAGCTCTGCTCAGCCACAAGCCAGGCTGATGGTTGCCAGTACAGTGGTGGTGGTGGGAGCCTCTCCTGCCTCCTCAGCATTGCTAAGGATGTCCAACTGCAGCTTAGGTCTGCTCTCCGCTGGCAAGTGGACATCCCACGACGGCTGCCGGGCTGCCAGAGGGATGTCTGATTGCCAGCTTAGGCCCAATCTCCTGAGGAGCAGGCCTAAAGTACAAATATAAGAGATAAAAAGCGTATAAACTTAAAATTAAGTTTTGTAATTAATATTATAGTATTCTATCTTACTAAATTATTTAGTTATCTAATGAATATCCACTAATTAACTCAATTAAGTAGCAGTCCAAGATTTTAAATTGCCTAAAGAAGTTGGAGTTAGTCTTTAATCTTACATACCATAAAATACATTTACAGTGGGGCCTTGACTTACGAGTTTAATTTGTTCCATGACGGAGCTCATAACTCAAATTACTCATATGTCAAATCTTAAAGTGAATGAGTGAGACACGTGATGCTGGGCTACGGTTATGGCGTTCACTGTGACGTTTGCTGTGCCAACTAGTGGTGGGGTATCTGAAGCTGGCTCATAACCCAAATTTTAGCTCACAACTCAAAGCAAAAAATCGGCTGAGAGACGGCTCATATCTCAAAAAACTCGTTAGTTGGGACACTCGTAAGTAAAGGCCCCACTGTATTGTTAAAATAGTTTTTTTGAATAATGATACAATTTGGTTAAAATAATGTTCACCTAACTGTTCAAGTAACTATTCTTAGTTATTCTTGACATAATGAGATAGCCTAGTTATTTGTAACTCTTGTCCTGGCTATACACAATGGTATTTATTATGTATTTCCTTCAGATTCTTAAGTGAGTTGGAAATACTTTAGGTTTATTCTTATAGCTGATTTCGAAGTGAAAATGAAAATAATTTTCATTTTATTCCTTGCCATAAGGTTATTGGTAATATTTATAATGGCATTTAGTAGTGTTTATAATGGTATTTGTAAAGCTTTTATATGCATCATAATAGTTTATCCCCACTATAGCCAGATACAAATAGTTCATTACAACCATTTGGCTTTTGATAAGGAGAGAGAGAGAGAGAGAGAGAGAGAGAGAGAGAGAATAATCTTTCACAGCTACTAAGCCTTAGAGTGTTGATTCCTAATTCAATGGTCCTATTGATAAAATTAACCAGTTGTCTCTTACTATACTGTAAAACACACACAAGAATAACAAATCAGTTGTGGATTGTTCTGGCATAAAAATTTATTATGACTTAGATGATGTTATTTATACAAACAGAAACTAAGCTATCTATACCTGTTGGGGATAGAAGGTCTACAATTTCAAACCAAAAATTACATAAAAATCATATATTGTAACTTGCGACATGTTTCATTATTCTGCTTCGGTCTGAAATGTTCCTCAGAAACAATGCTGTCCTCAGAATTTCTTGGTCTACTACATCACAGGCAATTCTAAATGCCTTACACTCTTCTAGTAGGAATTATTGACCAAAATTTTGATGAGAAAAATCTATCCTAGCTCTTAAGAATAATGGGAAAGTGGCAACCATAGTACCAAAGATTGACATTGGAAGAAAAGATTTTGGCAGTAATCAGATTTGGGATTTAGGGTTTAGATCAATCTTTTAGAATAAGCTGAGGACAAACAGTTGCCCAGCTAATTATCTAGACAAAAGAAAGGCAGATAAAAGGTGTTTCAAATTCCTCTCTGCAGCCACATCTCAGGTTGAATAAACAAGCCATACAGAAGAGGCTTTTCTCCTGCCATCATAACCAAAGTGTGCTTCGTTTGTGGTGATTAAGTACTGACCCTGAGTCATTCAAGCTAGTGCAGCGTCTTTTCACAATCACTAGTTTTGAAGCTAAAAGGGATGCAACGAAACGATATAAATATCTATTCTCTTGGAAAATGCTCTTGAAGGAAGCTGACTAAGTGTGACCAAAGTAACAGGGACCCTTCTCTGTGAGTGGTCACAGTTATGTACAAGGAGAGAGAGACTATACTTACATAAGTGGGTACAAGGGTTTGTGTATGTGCGTGCGCACATATCGATAGTTCAACCTTCTTTAGTTAGAGCAAACATTTTCTTCCAAACAATTTTTCCTAAATTGTAAATGTTAAGTAAGTACTAGCATCTGTATTT
>NW_006296627.1:574193-574410 GCF_000327345.1 Myotis davidii | reverse complement strand
CCAGAACATAAATTAATTGGAAGCATGATTTTTTTTATGGAAACATATTAAAATAGTTATGATTCTAAAATACAAAAGTATAAAAAAAAACACACAAAAGTCCCCCCCACACACACACTCACTTTGCCACGTGTCAGTCTATGCTGCATTGTTGAGTTACAAGTAAGTTTAGGAGAATCTCCAAGAAAATTGGGTTCTTTATTTATTATTATTATCC
>NW_006296627.1:570985-574011 GCF_000327345.1 Myotis davidii | reverse complement strand
TAAGGCAATAACAATGTACCTACCTATATAGTTTAAGTTTAAAAACTTTGGCTCTCAAAAGAAATTTCAGTCGTTGTACTGTTGATATTTGGCTCTGTTGACTAATGAGTTTGCAGACTACTGCCCTAGGGCCCTGAAAGAGCTTACTTAAGACTCCACCAAGGCCTGGAGTGGGTGAGAAATAAACATCCTCCCAAGAAGAATCTAAGGAGGAAAAGGAATCCAAAGACCAGAAAGTTTTAAAAAGTTTTCTGTATGTAGGTAAATGTTCCAACCCCTGGAGTCCTAGCTAGTTTCCTGGATTCAAACACATATAATTTTTTTTCGCTCAGTGAGAAGTAAACGTAAACAGACACCTGGACTCTAGTGGTTGGAGGTACTGCTAAAAGGTAAAAAAACAAAACAAAAAAACAATTCTTTCAAGGTATTTTGCCTACTTCAATGTTTATTCTCCAGATTCATTGTGTAGTTTCTCTGAGGTGTATATTCTCAGAGGCAATTCAATGTACAATAGAATCCTGAAATACTTTAATACTATTTTCTTATAAATGTTTCTTCTCAAAGAAATATTTTACATCTTAGAAGTTAGAAATAGCTTTTTAAATGTAGAAATTTGTTCTCAAAGCTGCTGGAACTTTTCTTAGAGTAAGTCATCACATGTATACTCCCTTTCTTCCTTCTTATAAAAATATATTTTTATTGATTTCAGAGAGGATGGAAAAGAGAGAGGGAGATGGAAACATCATGAGGAGAGAGAATCATTGATCAGCTGCCTCCTGCATGCCTCACACTAGGAATTGGGCTGCAACCTAGGCATGTACTCTGGGAATCGAACTGTGACCTCTGGTTTATATATCGATGCTCAACCACTGTACCATGCCAACTGGGCCTCCCTTTCCTTCTTTTAATATATTTTATTAATTTTTTACAGAGAGGAAGGGAGAGAGATAGAGAGTTAGAAACATCGATCAGCTGCCTTCTGCACACTCCTTACTGGGCATGTGCCAGCAACCAAGGTACATGCGCTTGACCAGAATTGAACCTGGGACCTTTCAGTCCGCGGCCAACGCTCTATCCACTGAGCCAAACCAGTTACGGCTGGGCCCTCCCTTACTTAGAGGAAGAAAACTTGAACCAGTTAGCATCTAGAATTGCAAGTAAGTGATGAATAGACATGATTATGTGTATAAGACCTGACCTTTTATTCCGTGAGTGATACTTTCAGACTAAATTTGATGAAGTAAGGGCAAATTCCTAACTTCATTAGAATCATGAGAATGCAGATTCCTTGGTAGAGGGTGTGGTCATCATTAGCAACAAGCTCAAATATTTCCGGTTCTCTGCTACCCAAGAATATGATAGTGCTTATTCACCCTTCCAAATTAAGGTGTGAAAATAGGACTTGTTTTTATAAACAGAATTGAATAGATGTAATATTTGCCACTTCTTGGCAGAAACATTTGAAGATAGTGTTACTTGCCATATTTTCTTGCCCGTTCAAAGGTAGTAATGAAATCATGTCAAGGTGAAGTTTGGGGCATTGACTACAATCACTTGTGCCCTTTTGCCAACCAGCAAAGTATGCACTGAGTGAGTAAGACATTTTTTTTTTTTTTTTGGTTCAATGGTCATGAAACTAAGGGCCTTTGATGATTATGGTATGTCAGTGTAACTTCATCAGTTGTAACAAATGTACCACTTGAGTGAGGGATGTTAATGATGGGAGGCTATGCATGTGTGTGGGCAGAGGGTACATGGGAAATCTCTGTACTTTCCCCTCAATTTTTCTATGAATTTTAAATTGGTCTAAAAGATGAAATAAACAAAAAAACCAACATAAACAACAACAAAATCTGATGCTTCACCAGTATCTAGCATCATGGGAAGTTGATTAATTTATTGAAACCAGTCTCTTTAGGACAAAGTACTTGCTTTGGGCATCTATCCATAATCAGTAATAATAATAGGATAGTATGCAAATTGGTTGGGTAGCCGTAACATAACAACCAGTCAGCAGGCTGTGTCCCCACCCCCTGCAACAGGCCTGGGACGTGAGGCTCACATCCCTGCATCCTGCCCTGGCCCAGGGACGTGAGGCTCGCATCCCTGCCCCCCTGCGCCAGCCTGGGGGTCGGCAGGTATGCAGAGAGGCCCCTCTGCTGCAGGCCTGACTAGGGGTCCATAGGCGTGAGGAGGTACACAGGCTTCCTCCATGGCCTGGCCCGGGGGCGAGGCTTTGGTGGGGCTTCTGTGTGCCTGCACTGGGGGTTGGCAGGCCTCCGCCCACCCCGGCCTACCTCTTTGAAGCAATCCATTGAGGAGCCCAGGATGGGTGGGCGGGACCTACCTCTTTGGGGCAATGGATCGTGGGGCTCCTACACTGTGACAGGGTAGAGGCCATGCTGGGGGACCCCACTTCCACCCCAAGTGCATGAATTTCATGCACTGAGCCACTAGTCAATAATAATGATCCATGTTATTGACCAATCTGAAGAATGTCAGTATTAGTCATCATCTGGGGATTAATTAGTGTATGTCGCTGGAGAAACTACCAATACCAGGGGAAGAACTGCCAAAAGAGCAAGGGGGATAATCCTCAAGGCTCACATTGGATCAGGAATATTTTATTTCCTACCAGACAGAGCACAGCTGCCCCCCGCCACCCCCCCTGCATAAATATGGGGCACCAGGTGGAGAAAATAGAATGCCATTGCTTTAGTAGTAAGGAATATTTATCCTTAGACCAAAAACATCCTCAATAAATTTATGCTTCAATAATCTCTAATTAAAAGTCAGATTTTGTCAGATTGGGTAAAAAAGCAAGACAGCTCTAACTTGCCTAAAAGAAACCTGCATAGAATATAAAGACAAATAAATTAAATGTAAAAAGATGCAAAAAGTTATGTATTGCTGCCTAGCTAGTGTTGCTCAGTGGTTGAGCATCAACCTTTGAGCCAGGAGATCACAGCTCAATTTCAGGTCAGGTTTTTTAACCTTGATCCCCAGTGCGAGGTGTAGGAGGCAGC
>NW_006296627.1:561942-570894 GCF_000327345.1 Myotis davidii | reverse complement strand
CTGAAATCAATAAAAATATATTTTAAAAATTTGATGTGTTGCTAAGTGTTACCCAAGAAAAGATGAAGCAGTTATATTAATACCAGATAAAATATATTTTATAAAAAAAGAGAATAATACCAAGGGCAAAGAGAGTCACTTCATAATGACAAAGGCTTAATTTATTAGAGGGCATTAAATATTCTACACTTACCATATTCAATAATAGAGCTTCAAAATACACTATGTAAAACCAAGTAAAATGATAAATTCACAATTACGGTGAAGTATTAAAATAATAGAATAAGTAGACAGATAATTAGTAAGAGAATAAACAAACTGAACAACATTATCAAAGAACTTGTTCTTAATTGACATTTATAGAACATTCCACCCAACAATAGTAAACATGCATTCTTTTTAAAAGCACATAGATAATTTACCAAATTAGCCTATACATTTAATAAGATTCAAATCAAACAAACAATGTCCTCTGATCACAGTGGGATTAATTAATATTAGAAATCATAACAAAAGGATATCTGGTAAGTCCCCAAATATTTGTAAACTATATCACACTCATAAATAAACTACAATTTACAGAAGAAACAAAAAGCAAAATTAAAAACTATTTTGAAGAAAATGAACACACACATGTCAAAAAATGTGTGAAATGCAGCCTAAGAATATTTTAGAGGCAAATTTATTGCAGTAAAAGCTTGTAGTAGAAAGCAATTATTTCAAATCAATGGTCTAATCTTCCATTTTTATAATATGTTTTTATTGATTTCATTTTTAATTTTTAAAATATTTATTGTTGAAAGTATTACATATATCCCCTTTTTCTCATTGACCTCTTCTAGCCCACCTCCACTCCCTACCACTACACACACCTACCCCAGCTTTCACCATCCTATTATCTGTGTCCATGGGTAATGCATATATGCATACAAGATCTTTGGTTGATCTCTTCCCTCCCACTCACCTTCTCCCAACTTCCCTCTGAGATTCCACAATCTGCCCCATGCTTCTATGTCTCTGGATCTATTTTGTTTATCAATTTATTTTGTTCATTAGATTATGAGTGAGATCATGTGATACTTGTCTTTTTCTGACTGGCTTTTAGAGAGAAGGGAAGAGATAGGAATTCTTTTTCTGACTGGCTTTTAGAGAGAAGGGAAGGAATAGGAATAGTGAGAGAGAAACATCAATGATGAGGGAGAACCATTGATCGGCTGCCTCCTGCACACCTTCTACTGGGAATTGAGCCCACAACCTGGGCACGTGCCCTGACTGCGAATCAAACCAGTGACCTCTTGGTTCATAACTCAACACTCAACCACTGAGTCACCCCAGTCAGGCATATCTTCCATTTTAAGAAAGTAGAAAAACAAGAGCAAATGAAACACAACGAAAATAGAACAAAATAAATAATGAAAGATAAGAGCAGAAATCAATGAAATAAAAAAAAGTCAATTGAATAAAAAGTTGACTCTTTGAGAGGATCATTAAAATTGTAAACTTTTATCCAGACTGATTTAAAAAAAGTGAATGCACACATTTCCAATACCAGGAATGAGAGATCATACTGATATTAAGAGAATAATAAGGAATTATTTTAATTTAGTAAAAAGCTAATAAGATAGAAGTAATTACATCACAATTAGCAGGCAATCTATGCACAGACTATACTTAAGGCTGAAGTTGAAAGGATAAAACGATACATTAAGTCCCTTAGTTGTTATGTCTAGCCTATTTTTATTAATAATAACAAAAAATTATCTAGCACCTGAGTTTGGAGGGACCTGTGTTAGGCCATCTCTGGGCAAAAAAAGAGGAGGTCATTTGAAAATGCATTTATGTATATGAAATAATAAAGCCATAAGTGATATGGGTTACTAGTAAATAAGTAGTCTTCGGATTGGTGAGAGGGAGTGGTTATAAAGGCCCAGGCAGATCCCTTGCATAAATTGATCCCAATAGTTCAACTCTCATGTTAGAGTTACTTAAGCTTGCAATTGCTGGATTTTTAAGAAGGCTAAATAATTCGAGAAACCTAATAATGACCAACCCTTTATAACTGGTTAAAACTCATTAGATAAAAGGTCTAAGCTAATTTCAAGAAATAATTAATACAGACTTCCAGAGATGGAATAATAGGATGAAATCTTTTAGACTAATAAGCTAATTCAGAACATTTGGATTGCAGACAATCTGGTTTTACAATAAGCCAAGGAGGGAAGGAATACTGAACCAAGTTCCTGTTGTTATGCTTATGCCATAGCATGTGTTGTAAGGAGCAAATAAAAGCACAGTGACATGCTGTAAGTAGATGTATTTACAAGAAACATAAACATTTAAATTTTCACATAAGCATTCTAAGGGGAATTTTCTCAGAGTGATAGGGTATTTTATAGCCTATTAGCTCCCAAGAAATAAAACATATCAATATTAAAGTCATACATTTACCTACTGTTAATGGTAGCTGTTTGACTCATTATCTCAGATCAACTTTGGGAATTTAGAATTTTCCAATAATATAGAATTAGTTGCATTTATTTCCCTAATCCAAACATATCATTCAAAAACCCCCATATTACCTGAGCACTTTTGAAAGGTGAGGAATTCTGATACTAATATCTTCTAAGAGAGAAATCTTACACGGTAAAGGGAGGTCTCACAGGTACCCTGCTCTCCTGCAATGCCAATATATCAGGTGTCAGCTCTCTATAATACACCACCTGTCAGGTTAGAAGGAGGGACTATTGTTGATCCAGAACTTCCTCCGAGTAAAGGAGGAGACATTTCATTGTAAACAGAAATCAGACCTCCAAGAAACTGTATTTTAACTTTAGTATAACTATTGTCCAACCTATTCCAGATTCTTAGCGTGCTGGATGAAGAAAAATGGGCACACTGATGAGCTGCTTAATTTTATATCTCACTCATGTATTTGTTTTTACTTCTCACCCAAGGATTTTTTTTTTTATTGGTTTTAGAAAGAGAGGGAGAGGAGGAGGGGGAAAAGGAGAGGAGGGGAAGGGGGGTGGAAGTAGAGGGGAGGGGGAGGGGGAGACAGGTGTAAAAGAGAAACATCAATCGGTTGCCTCTCATATGCCCGCCCTGGCAGGGGATGGAACCCAACTGGGAATCAAGCCTGAAATCTCTTGGTGTAGGGGCAGTGTTCTGAACAACTGAGACACCTGGCTAGGGAAATATCTCACTCATTTTTTATCCAACTTATTTATTTAAGAGGTTCCGAAGGAATTTATATATTATTCCAGTGGTTGTTGGGCGAGGTCATGGAGGGAACGTGATCTCTAGTTGACCTTGGGATGAACCTGGTCAATTAGCAACTCCTGCCCTTTCCTGTGGGAGAAACAGGGATGCAAATCCCATCCTTAATGCACACAGCTGAGCTGTATCAAGGACATAGCCTTGGGAGCTTGAGGTTTGTTGAGATCAGCTGTACAGAATGAGTGACTGAACACAGTTAAAATCTCTGTATAGACATTTAAGATTCTGGCGGGTTCGAGGGAGTATCTACCAGTCTTGCGGCGTCCTTCCAACTAGCCTTGTAAGTAAATTCCCTGGCTTAGGAAAGCTGCCACCCACTAGTTGGAAGTGGCAGCTTTTCTTGGTCTCTCTTTGTCCTCCGTGTACAGGGACCAGTTTCAAATTTTAGCTGAGTAACTCCCTAGGTTTTGAAACAAAGGTGGTCACATTCTTGGTATTCCTTTTCCTCAGCAAAGTACTGAATACATGACAGTTGTTTAATGGAAGTCAGTATCCAGACACTCTTTTTAAAAGGATAATCTGAGTTGCAATGATAATCTGCTGTGGAATTGCTATATGCCAGAAATTCCAAAAATGAAATTTTGCCTTGTTCAGCATCTCCATTTTAGTGTTTGGTGGGACTATTGGCGCCAAGGCAAGTCTTAGTGGGGAAGCACTAAACTGCCATCTGATTTTCTTTCTAAATATTCTGATTCAAAACTATTTCATAAAATTATTAATCCTGAAAATTATTTCTTATTTTAGTGAATCTTATAACACATAAGTAATTGCATGAATGTATCTGTGTACAATAGACTTTAAAAAGGGGTCTAATATTACTCAACTATGATTTTACAAAAAACAAGATCAAAACAACTATTTATATAAAAAGAAATTTAAATAAAATCAAAGCTTTTGATGTCCAAAGAATTAAATGATTCCCCTTTGTGGCCAACAAAGACTGAGCTAACATAGTAAGAAAAACAAATCTACTTATAAAACATATAGATTACTTATTATGTGTTAGAAAATATGCTAAGCATGTAATAAATATCAATTCATTGCAGTCCTCACAGTAATCCTGTTAGGTATGTGTTAATGTCTTGATTGCAAGTAAATTTTTTTTTAAGTTGGGGGGCAAGACAAAGACTTGCGGAGACTATGAGGCAGATGATATAAAGTAGGTCCTTCTGAACCCTAATGCCCAAGTTTCTGACTCTTTTCTTGTCATTTGGGCCAATTAGGGCTGGAATTTGGTGGGTGATAATTAATTGCATTTAGATAAATAAAGGCTAAGATGATATGCTAGGGTTTTAAAACCTTTCACTTATTAGCATAAATGGAATTCATGTATGTGTTGTCTGTGTGCCACTGTTGAGTAATACTGTTCAGCTCCTAAACATGAATGATGCCTTTAAACTGATTATGTAGATATAATCAAGATAAAACAGAATTATTGCTTTAAAATGGAAATCTTCAACAAAGATTTCATGTATGAATTTTAATCACCTAATTTACTTCCTCCCATTTACTAGTATCTGTTTTGTAGTAAGACCAAGTAGTTGCTCTGTTACCTATGAGAAGATATTTAAATGCTATATTTCATAGAATAAAAAAATCTTAAATGCTAGAAATAATGTTAGATGCAAATATGTTAGTCAGTGGTGTGGTTTTTTTAATTTTCTTTTTCTTTCCAATATTCATAGCAGATAATCTACTGTATTTAAGTAAAATAATGATTTTAAAGGGAGATTTGGGAAAAAATAAAAGGCAAGTTGTTCTCCAAGTTATTATTTGTACCTTTTAATTTTATAAAAACTCAGCAGTTCAGCTTGATGTTATAAATTGTTTTAAACTCTGTTTACTAAATTAGGTTAAATGTTTGCAGTTGGTCGTGTTTTTACCTGGATCATCTTTTCTGACATCTACTGGCAATACCTGATATTACATTGCTCTTTAATTCATTCTTATCTGCCTTCTCTAACTGTCTAGTACTCATTTATTCAGATAATACCAATTTAATTCACCCTAAAGAACTCAGTGAGCACCCTTGACTAAAGAAGAGGTATTGTAATATGAGACCGAATCATAGAAGAGGAAACATTTAGTTTTCCAGAGGCTGAAGAATTATACACTTAGCATATTGTGCATACATTTTCTTTCATGGCTTGGTACTAAAAGAGATATAATACTTTATTTCTGGAAAACTCCAAACTCATTCCATCTCAGTGTTACCTATACTTAGTGTTTACAATTATCAATCAATCCCCCTAAATGACATGCTTTGCAGTTTGATAGCTGGGTGATAAAAACTGCATTAGAGTAAAACTGGGAAGGGATAGTCTAAATCCACATTAAAATGAGTGCACTGGACCCAGTGCCTGCACACATCGGGGGCATGGCTACGGAGCAGCATGCCTGAGCAAACTTTTTATATTACCAGGAACCCATTTATCCACAGAGCCATCACTCAAATCCAGATACTTGTTGCCAGCGCCCAGATTTATAGGCTGAGGCTCTTTTTGGAAATTGCTTTGTATTTCCATTGAACAGCCAGGGCAGCCGCATGTTGGGAAAAAAAAAAAATCTGCCTTGGTCTCCTTGGAGCCTATTTATAAAACTAATTTGTCTCCCTGGACATTTTTTTCTCTCTCTCATTCAAATGCCAGCCCTTGGCTTCTAAACCATTAACCACCCCCCCTCCTTTTTTTTCTTTTTTTATCCCCAACAAAATACTGTCACAGACAATGCCTCGCAGGACAGTGACGAGCCCCGTGATAGAGTCCTCCCAGGCAGGACACAGGCCACGTCGCCTTCTGGCCGGAGGTGGATGCACTGCCCTCCCTGCAGACGCGCAGGCACACTCAGAGCACCGGGAAGTGCCCGTTTACTGTACCGCATGCCGCCTGCCTTGGAGGAACTGTAGCTAACCGCCTGATTAGTATTCTCGCCTCCGCAGCATCAGAGGGCTGAGCGACATGCAGCTGAACGGGGACAGACACGGCTCTGGCAGTGATCTCCACGCAGCCTGCCGAACGCCGGGGGTGGGGGATGCAGCGCATCAAGATTAATAACCTTGCCAGCACCCGGGGCACCCCGCGAGCAGGCACCTCTTGCTGATTGACCCGCTCCTGGCTTCATGCATCCGCCCGGGGGAAGAGGGATTCGGAATCTACCTGGTCCTGGGGGGGCCCCCCTGATTTTTTGGATGCTCTTTTGATCCTACGTCGATCTGGGAAGGTAACAGTGAGCCCAACCATCTGCAGCGCACAGCAGCTATTGGAGGTTACTCCTGACAGTTTTCATTGCACTGGTGCGTGTGTGTGAGTGTGTGTGTGTGTGTGTGTGTGTGTGTGTGTGTGTGTGTGTGTGTGAGTGCGGGGTGCCTGCTTTTGCGTGGAAGGGAATGTATGAGTGTCCGCGAGCGAGCGCGTGTATTTGTGTGACAACTAAAGCAGGTAGATCGTACAGTAGATTTCAGCGCGTGAAAATATTCTCTGGGCACTTGGGCTGACAGTCTGTAGGCTCCCCCGCCATCTAGTGCTCACCACCCCCTTTCTTCTCCCTCCACCCCCTTCTTCTTTTTGCCTTTGATGAGTTTTTGGCTTACTTTTTGGCGGAGTCTCTTGGACATGTTTTGCTGGATAATCAGATAAATGGAACCTTTGAAAACTGACTATTTTTCTCCTCTGTGACTTTAAAAAAGAAGAAGAAAAGAGTAGTGCAAGACGAGCTAGAGGATTTTAAATTTTCCTTGGTGAAATCCGAGGGTGCAGAGGGTGCAGAAAGAAGGTAAGTCACAGGACCACTTAGATCTTGGTCCTTCCTTGCAATGTTTTGGGCTTTCCTGTTTGTTTTCAGAAATCCATATGCAGTCTATAAGCGCGTCTTCAGAGAATGCAGTGTTCAGAAGAACTCAGTGTGTGGCATTTTGGGGCTATTTTCATGCCTAGGAGATTATTTCCATTTTTATAAGCACCCCTCCCCATCCTTCCATTTTTATACCTCTTATTGATCTAACATTAGAATCCTGCATATATGAAATCTGGAAAAAAATTAATTCCAGCCTCTCCCTCCTTGACATACGCTCTAAATTTGAGAGAGGGGAAAAAAAAATCAGTAAAGCTACTGGCAGAGGCTCTGAGTTAGAGGGAAAAGTGTGTGAGGGTGGGGGTTGGGGGAATAAGCCGGGCCTTTATGATAACTTAGTAGACTGTTTTTCCATAGCACTTTTTTTTCCCCTTGCATAGTCCAGTCTGCTCCGGAGAGTAGAGAATGCATGGAATACAGAAAAGCTGTTTCAACAGCTCTTAAGTGGAGCAAATGAGTACAAAGTGGAAATTGTTTAGTATTTCGCACCTCTCTTTTTTGCACTGATTCTCTTGCTATTGCATCTCATTAACCTTTCTGAAGGCAGCGTCCGTCCCCTGATTAAGACTTGTGTCTCTCATTTTGCCCTCCTTGGTCCCTAGAGACCACATTGCTCTTACTTGTCTCTTTTGGCTGCAAAGGCAAGCAGGCAGCATCAGGAATTAAGGGGACTTACATGGAACATCTCGCCTAACTCAGTCTCCAGTGTTTCCGGGTGGTTAGCTCTGCATTTTTCGCTTCTTTGTTTTTTCTTTCCCTTTCATTCAAAGTTAAATGTAGATAGTACTTTACATCACCACCCCCGGGTTATTTAAAGCAAAAGGCCATTGTATGGTGATAGCCTCTGCCTTCCTGTATCTGTATCTGTATTTTTATCTCTGCATTGGCATCACTTAGCTTCTCCCAAGAAGTGAGAACACTTGTAAATATATTTTTCTAAAATGCTGAGACCTCAGCATTTTAGAGCTTTAGAAGTACTAGAGCTTCCCTCTGTCAATGCATATGGCATTTGGGAACTCTTGCCCAATGCGTACGGGTGGTTTCTCCTGAAAGGAATGGTGATATTTCATGGGATGTTAGCCAACTCAGGACGGTTACTGTGAGTATATTCATGCAGGCGATGCCAGGAATGTTAGTTAACTGGGCAGAGGAGCATATGTAGAGATGTCTGTGTAGAGATGGAGAAGTAGAAGAAATCACAGCAGAAGAGATTTAGTCAGAGGCATTTGATGGGTTAACATTTTTAACACATTAATACTATTTCCTGTTTCAAAAAAGAGTTGTTCAAAATTCCTGAACTGAAAAGAAAACACACACACACACACACACACAGAGAACTTAAAGATGAGATTATGCTGTGGTATTACTGTGGGCTGTCCCTTTCTTGTCTATCTTAGTTTTTGCAGGATGGTGTTAGAGACACAAGTAAAGGGGGCAGCTGATAAAAGATGTCCACCACCTCTCCTCCCCCACCCCCGCCCCAGCCATCCTTTAAGTTATACCTCACATAGTGCCTTGGTAAAAATGCTAGGCAAAAACTCCTTCCTGTCCGTATAATGTGTGGTATATCTTTCTTGTCAACTCCAGCTGCTCACGCTATTTTCATCTGCTACTCATGGATTCCAGTTACATTTCACCTGTCAAGTAAGGGGCTTTTTTTTTTTTTTTCATTTTTAAATGACTTGAACAGAGGTGAAACCCCAAATAAAATTTCATTTTTTTCTGGAGAAAATAACCTGGAGCATTCCTCAAACCTGAAGGTGAATGTAATATATAAAGAACAAACCCAAAGTTGACTGTTCTAAGGAGAGAACAGAGAAATAATGC
>NW_006296627.1:555751-561624 GCF_000327345.1 Myotis davidii | reverse complement strand
CAAGTTTTTGACACCATCTATTTTGTTAGGATTGTTCTGAAGAAAGAAAAACCCTTTGAAAATGCTGTTCTGGAAGTTGGCAAATTAGTACCTCTTTTTATCAAGGCTATTTAATTTTGATGGTTCCTCCTCCCATTCACAATGTCATCCAGTATGGCTATATTTAGACTTGTGGGATTGGTAAAGTTTAATTGCATAGATTATTCTCAACACCATCTTCAAAAAAAAATAATAAGGATAACATCTTGGCTTTTGTGCATTTGAGATTTAATAATTGTAATGAGTGAATCTACTAGCAAGAGCAACACTTTCATTATCACTCATTTTAGGCTAATAATAGAAATGGGGTTCAAGCCAACTCAGGATTTTCTGATTACAGCTCCTGCAATGTGCAAAGCGCCTCCCTGGTATCTCAAGGATTTCTGATGGTGTTTGAGTTGATCATAACCCTGCATCTTTATTATCAGCCCAGGTCAGAGCAGCGGTAAACAGCTCTCCATCAGAACTGGCTCCAGATCCAGGGCTTTGTTTTGTGATAGAGAGTGTTTTGGAGTTTAATAGGGCTGGTTTTCCTGCTTAGTGAGTTCAGAAAAGAAAGGTGAAGGGAGGGAAGTAGCTTTCCATTTCAGTAGAGGTACAGTGTCATAGTTACCAAAGAAGAGGCAGAAGTTCCCCAGAAGAAATAAGTGGAGGACTGTCTTTTTAAAAGAATGAATTGGTAAAGGGTTGTCTTGAATTTTTGGAGGAGGAGAATAAAGGAAATTCCAATTCCTTCACTGTTTAGTGCCAGTTAGTTGGCTAGTGTTTCTGTGGGTCTTTGCTCAAGTGAGCCAACCAGGCCCAACATTCTTCAGCATGTTTCTATGTTTCTAAGACCCAGAGCACTTAACACATGAAGATCTCTTTGCTTATGTAACAAACAGAGCTGACAGCTGGACAGCCAGCTACTGAGAATCTTTAAGGGAGCCGGAGAGATCCCACAGTAAGTTGAGCAAAAGGGAGCTCTTGGAGCTCTGGCTCTGGGGGTGGGTGAGGACCAGGTGGACTGAACTTGAAGTTTTGATGGCTGAGTCATTACAACTGCCCGAAGCTATGTGCTAGCTCCAGGAACTGATACTGACATCAGGGGCCAATGCTAAAAGGCTAGCTAGAGCATCAACCTACAGCAGAAAATGCAGATTCTTGGAATAGGGAGATATACTGACTTACATTTTGGGGACAGATCTATTCTCTGTGTATTCTTGCTGTTGTTCTTATTACTTTTTTTATATTTTTATTGATTTCACAGAGGAAGGAAGAGGGAGAGAGAGCTGGAAACATCACTGATAAGAGAGAATCATCAATGGGCTGCCTCCTGCACGCCCCCTACTGGGGATCGAGCCCGCAACCCGGGCATGTGCCCTTGACCGGAATTGAACCTGGGACTCTACAGTCCGCAAGCTCTATCCACCGAGCAAAACCAGCTAGGGCAGTGTTCTTATTACTTAAAAACAACACTTCAGAGTGCTCCAATAAATTACTAAAGAAAAGCTAGCCCCACCAGTGTGGCTCAGTGGTTTGAACGTTGACCAGGAGGTCAAGGTTGGATTCATAGTCAGGGCACATGCTCGGGTTGCAGGCTTGATATCAGTGTGGGGTGTGCAGGAGGCAGCTAGTCAATGATGCTCTCTCATCGTTGATGTTTCTATCTCTCCCTCCCTCACCCTCCCTCTCTGAAGTCAATAACAACATATTTTTAACAAATTACAAAATAAAAGATAGATTGAAGTGCAACTAGGACAGGGACTTGGCAATTGACTAAATCAATTCACTCAATTATATGTATTACCTTTTTGGGACCACTCAGCACTCACAGTTAAGTGGGAGGAGAGCAAAGACTGGGGTTAGAATGCCAAGAAGAAAATCCCTGGGTTGAGGGTCAGAAGCACTGATAGTGCTGTTTAAAGATCAGCAAGTCACTCAACGTGTCAGAACCCCGATTTCCTCCTATATAGTTTGGAAATAGCATTCTTAACCCATAGTATTGTCATGAGAATTATAATGAATATTACAGAGTAAAATGAGCTGTAGGTATACATTTCTGTGGAAATCTAAGGAGTTACGGTAAGGATGACTTCCTATATGATTCAAAACTCTACAAGTTGATTTCTCCAATATGATTTCAAATTAAATTGATGAAGCAGAACTGGTCTTTTCTTCATGATGAGTGATCAAAATTTACAGAGTTATAATTTGAGCACTTTCCCACCTTTGAGGATTATACCCCTTCTCAGTAAGCTTTGTGGTATATTCATAGTTACTTGTGTGTGTGTGTAGGTACAGGTGCATACACACAGGTGCAATGCGTGTGCAGATGAGCATGGTTGCATGTGCAAGTAATAGACAAGTCTATAGGAGGTATGATTTTAGATTCACATAAAAATAGAAAATGTGTGAAGACCTGAATCATTGGAATTGAGTATCCAGGAAGAACTTGGACACTTTAGCCCTTATCTGTTGGAATACATACATTTTTAGAGTTTTTAGGGTTTAGAAAACTCCCTTTCACAATGAAGCTGTTGTCTGGAATTTGAGTGAAACTTGAAGTTGTATCAATAGGTATTGATAAAAGGTCGAGATGATTACATTTTGGGGACAGTAGGTCAGGAATAAAAGGCTGAGTTGGAAATCATGATGGCAAGAGTAAGTGATATGGCGGGCACTAGCTTTGGAGTTGGACAGATGGGTTCAAATACCTATTCTCTAAGAGACTGTTTATCTGTTTTATAAGATAGAAACAACCAGTCATTCAGAGGGCCTCTGTTATGAATGAAGAAATGATAATATATACAGTACTTTGTAAAACCCTTGACACAAAATTGGAACTCCACAGAGAGTTCACATATATTCATTCTTTCTTCTTCACCCAGCTTAAGAATTAGGAAGACCACTCTAATCCAGTCAATGTTCTTATGTAATTTATGCATACATAAGGTGGGCAAAAGCCGCCAATGTAATCTGAGAGCTAATTGAAACTGGAGCGAGAGAAAGCTATATTTCTGTAAATGAGCTCATTTCATGTACTACGGTTTCATCAGGTCTTTTCTCAGAGCAACCAAGTGCCCTTTCCAGATGTCACTTCACTTAATGTTCACAACTTCCACGATACTGAACGTAAGTAGCGAGAGTCAAGTGCAGCCATCCATACTAGTGTGTGGTTGCAGAAACACAACTCAGATGTCAGCGGGTGGTGTTAACATTGGTCTTTATCTAACATCTCATTTTGTTCTCAAAGAAAGGGCATATTTATTAAACACCTACTAGGTACAAGCACTGTGATCATTGTTATGGGGATACAGAAGGACTCTCTCTGCTAGTGTCTCTCTGCTACACTTTCTGCATTTGGATGGGGCATGCTGCAGTCTTTAAGGCTGCCCCTTGGAAAGTAGACTTGATTGTTCAACAGAATTAAGATTTCCCTGAAAGAATCTGACCTAGGTAGGGCTGTGCCACTGAATCTGACCTTCATTTAGTTCAAGATGCAAGAGATGTAAAAATCCTTGCTCCTATTAATGTAGCTGAGCTGAGCTGTCAGTGACGAGTTCAGTTCTGCTTTGCTAGCTCTGCATGGCTGGTACCACTTGACCCAGGTATTTCTGTTCTGCAGAGTCAGCCTTTCCCAGTGTAGGAAGGAAGTAGGGGTTTTTCTTCAGGTTGTGGGTTCCTTCTCTCCTTATAACCAATGGGTGAAGTCTATTTTATGGCTTGCTGGGAAAGAAGACACTATCCATGTTCTCTGCATTTAAAGGCCCCGTTTCTTAAAATACACATTTAGTAGAGTAAGAAAGGGAAGAGGAATGTCAGTTGCTCAAAATAATAAACACAAGTTCATTGGCCTATTCTCCAGCCTCAAGTATCAGGATTTATGGTTAGAGCACTGCATTGAACTAAGGACATTTCCTATGTAAAATATTCAGATTATTGCCAGCACATATCAAGGCAGTATTATAAATTATAATTATTTCATGTAGTCAACAGATATGTTTTCTATACCAGGCTTGGTACTAGGTAGATTATATTATTTACTTAAACTTCTAAAAAACTGTAAGATGATATCATTATTCTCATATTACAGATGAGGCAAAAAGTGATTCATTTTTTTTTTTTCCTAAAATTCTGACTCACTGTAGGGCTCATGTATATTCTTCTATACTATGGTTATTTAATTTAAATATTTTTTTGGTTGCAAACCTTATGCTTCTTCACATAAATCCTTGAATATAGACAGTCCAGGGTCAGCCTTCTCTGGATGAAAATAGAACAATCTTATTTTATTTGACTGACTCAGTCTATCAGTGGGACAATACGGTCTCAGTGCTGCTAAGGGATCTCTGAAGGGTTACCTCCCTGAATCAAGGGGTTCCTCATACAGTACATCACCAATGCCATATTCCTGTGCTCGTTGGCAGCATTCATAGCTTAATTTTGCCAGTTATCTGTATCATTGGAATATTTGCTATCATGTGGAATATTGGCAATGGTATAAAAGTACCACAGTTATAGGGCTCGGAATAAAGTAAAGACATAAAGGTCTCCTCTGTAACATTAAATAGTAAGTAGTATTGGCAAGTATATGTAGTGTGCACTTTATGGGTAGTCTCTCTCAATATGTTTATCTACTAATTAGGTAAGTAACTCTCTACAGATTACTTTGGTACCCACACAACCTAATCTTACCTTGCAGGGTTATTGTGAAAATATGAAGAAAAAAATAATACTTGTAAAGGACTTAAAACAGAGATTGGAACTCATTTGATGCTCAAAAGTATGTCATTATAATAATTACATTTATTTAATTATAATAATTAGTAGTAATAATAATAAGTAGTAGTAGTATTGATTATGATAATATAGCAGTCTCAGTTTGCCAGAGGTTATACAAATTATCACTTTACATGAATACACAAAAAGCAAATATCTCTGTCACTCCGGACATAAAAATATGAGAGAGAGGAGGAAAATTATCCTTCAGTAATACTATGTCAGTGGGGGAACATGCTGATGGAAAAAGAGTGATTTTGTGCAGAGCCTTCAAGGAGACTAGAGAAACAAAGAGAACCAAGTGAGAATTTCATGAGCTGAGTAATATTTTCTAAAGTCACGTCTTAAAATGCTGTGACTTTGGGAATAAGCCCACTGCTTCGATGTGAGTAGAAAAAGGGTCACATTTTGAAGGCAATCTTGATAGAGAAGAGGTAACAATCTTCCTTTGACTTTACTTTCAAAAAATAGAGAAAATTTCAATTACCTTTTATCTTATTTCTGCAAAATTTCTCTAGCTTTTGTACATAATGCAGGTATTTCAGTTGTTGGTATTCTAGCTGTATATAGCTATAATAATAAAAGCATAATATGCAAATAGACTGAATGGCCGAACAGCGGAACGACGGCCGTCAGGACAACCTTCTAGATGAAGCCAGGGCTGCGAGGACCTACCCTTGCATGAATTTTGTGCATCAGGTCTCTAATATATATATATATGCCTAAGTGACCGTTACAGCAGAACAACCAGAACAAGCAGTCGCTATGATGCACACTGACCACCAGGGGGCAGATGCTCAATGCAGGAGCTGCCTCCTGGTGGTTAGTGCACTCCCACAAGGGGGAGAGCCGTTCAGCCAGAAGTCGGGCTCATGGCTGGCGAGCGCAGTGGTGGTGGCGGGAGAGGCTGTACTAAGGAACAGCAACCTGAGCAGTAAGGAGCAGTGAGCAGGTGGGCAGTAAGGAGCAAGGGGTCCTGGACTGTGAGAGGGATGTCCAACTGCCCATGGGGAGCAGGCCTAAGCCGTCAGGCAGACATCCCCTGAGGAGTCCTGACTGCAAGAGGCTGCAGG
>NW_006296627.1:547140-555705 GCF_000327345.1 Myotis davidii | reverse complement strand
GTGATCCCCCTCCAGTGCATGAATTTCTTGCACCAGGCCTCTAGTATATATCAGCATTTTAAATGCTTGATGGTAAGCCATTACAGGTGGGAGACTGAAATCTTTTATGTAGGACCTTTTGATTTTAATATTCATGTTGTAAGTTATAAGTCACAGAATCAAGGGCCAAGTGAACTCACAGTAATTCATAGTCTACATTTTCAGAAAAGTATGATTGGATTCAAAACCTGGGACCATATATACCTAGAAACTAGTGGGTGCTCAGTATGAAACAAGTGTTACAGTAAAGAAAAGTTTTCCATACAAATTGAGACAAATGTTTGGATAAGAGTCAAAATAATTGTGAAGCACAAGCATTTTGAACAATCACTTTAACAAAGGCTATTTCCTGAAAACAAATAATTAGTAGTACAAACAATGGATGGACTTGCTAATCTGTTCCCTGTTGGAAACCTTCACTATATATAGTGAGAGTAAACTCCACACTGAGTATAGATACACACAAGGAGAACACTTCACTCATCTTTATTTTATGTGATTTTTGCTCAGAATCTTTCACAGACTAACAAACCTGAATTACATTAAACTGTAAACATTTTATTAATCTGTTGTTTTTTTTATAGTGCTGATAGTAAGAGCATATACTAGTATACAAACAGTCTTTAACTTTTTCTGAGTGTCTCCTGACTGAAAATATTTTCAGGAGCCCGAGTCTGTCCTGCTCATAGAACTCATAGATGAGTTCTTCTCCCTGTGTTTATCTGGTTGAAGCTACCTCCTTTATCTCTTTCCTCTTCCTTGACCTGACTTGCCTTTTGCAGTGATTCTACTGGATGTGTCTTTGCCACTTCAAGTTTCATTTTTATCTCTCCCAGCCCAGTAGACACTGCTACATTTCCCCCCTAAGCTTTCACTAATGGAATTTGAATCTACCTATCTGGTACATGGTTTTTGTTTGTTGGTTTGTTTTCTCCAAAACTCATTTGACTAGATCTAGGTCAAGATTGCTTTCGCATAAGTAAATCAGAGTTCTCAACAAATCCTCTTGTGAATACCAATATACCATTTTGCTTCTGTGGTCGTTTTAATGGTGTTATTTATTCTACATGTGTCTACTGAACACCTATTATGTTCACTATTACATCAGTTATAATATGGAACAGAAAGTTGTAAGTAATGTGATTTATTTCCCCCTCAAATATACAGGGGGTCCAGAAATGATAACACAATTTGATGTTTCTTTCTTGTCAGATCTTACCCATTGGAATTAGTAATTATTCAAAGTGTGTAAACATTTTTGGGGAACACCCTGTATCAATATATTGTTGCTGATGTTATATTGGCAAAGGATAAATTGATCTGCTGAATAGGCAGCCTAGTGTTCAGAACTAAAACTTGATGGGATGGTTCAGAAAATGGAGTTATCACTGGAAAGATTGTGGTTGGGGAATTTTAAGGAAGAAAGAGAATCTTGGCTTTGGTCCTAAGTATAATGTGAAGCAATAATAATATTTCTGAAAGAGAAAATGGAAGAGACTAGGAGTTTGCATATCAGTGTGAATAGAGGCAGGATATGCATCCACAAGTAGTTGGTGGGTAAGAAGAAAGTTACAGGTGGGCCCTGTAGAAGGGCTTGAAAAAATTCACAAAGTTAACACAAAAGCTAGCATGTATTTAACACTGTGACATTCCAGGTGGTCTTCTGGGAACTTCCCAGTCGAGAAAAGGAAGTATGATAATTCTCAGGACGCCGATGAGGAAACCGCAGACAACCTCTGCTTTGCTCCAGGTAGTGAGGCACTGCACGGAGCGAAGCACGTGGTGTCTGCCCAGAGGCACTGGCTGCAGAGCCCAGGCTACCTGATTCCTCCCGTTCTGAGCTTTATCCTCCCAATCCCATAAAGCCACACACCATGCTCTCTACTTGTTTTCTCATTGCCTTTTACAATTTTTTACGCTCTTTTGGGTGACAGTTGTTTTCAGTCTTGCTGTCAGATTTTTTACCTTAAACTGTTTTCCCAGGGATCCTTTCTCCCAATGATCACCAACAAGAGAGTTTGGGAGCAAGGATCGACACAAAGACTTACCTGTTCCGTGTCCTCATCCTCTGATCCTTGCCACGCTCTGAGGATGGCCTTTTCTCTTCCGTTTCTGGAAGGGGAGCTAGTGCTTCATACAGATGGTCTGTCGGACAGGCAGATGGCCGCGGCCTCTAACGGTGTGTTCTAGGGGAAACGGTCTGCGATCTGCCAGCTCAGACTGCAATGCTGCTTAAAACCACCGTGAAGAGCTGACAGTCTTCAGCCCAGTTATTCAGTTTGCGGCTCTGAGAGATGCGAGAGGGACCTTTTCTTTTCTGAGTAGATGGCAATTTCTCTTTCTCTCAAGCCGGAGGGATGATCGTTCCAAACAATAAATCTAGGCATTTGCCAGGGGGCTTAGCAGGATGCTGTTTTTCTTGGCTTAGGAACTGGATCCAAGGTAAGGACCCAAGAGAAGGAGAAGGCAGATTGTTTTAAGGTGGTCAGCTCTGATTCTGACCCTATCATCAACTTGATAAAGCAACAGAAGGTTTTGGCCCATCCTTGGGAAGCCACGCAGATTGATTCTCTGGTCATTACTCGCTGCCTCTCTGGGGCAGTACAGAGTCAGCCGCCTGTCTTAATAACACCTGACTCTCTCCCCTGATGAGAACAGACCTAGGAGATTCGGAAACAGAAAAAGAACTCATTTCCTTTCCTTGTCAGGGCCTGCGTACGGTTCCAGAAGAACCTGCCCTTCTCAATATCTGTTGTACTCACCCCTACCAACTCCCCTGGTGCTTAGTGACTTGAGGGTCCAGAATATAAGGACATCTTTCCCTGCTCCTGTCATCTTTTCCCTTAGGCTTCTTACCAAGTGAAGGCCGCAGAAGATGGCAAGTCAGGGTCAGGCAACAGCTCCAGTTTCTGACATCTACTCAAATGATCATCTAATCTGCTAAATTGCTAAGACTTCCTGGTTTTTTGCTTTCCGGGTTATGTACCTGTACCCTCAAACTCCAGACCCAAATTTTCCAACATCTACCTCAGGCCCATCTCCTTTTTGGGGCACATGTTTGATTGCTTTCAGATCTGCACCCTTTGTTCTAGTCTCAGTTTGGCACATTTACCCAATTTGAAGCCATGTCAGGGCTTCAGATGGTAGGCATTGTTTCCGTTCCCCCAGATCTTGCAATACTGAGTTGCAATACTCAACTCGCCAGCTAGAGTGAGGAGCAGACATTACTTTTTCATGAATGACTCCAAGTCTTCCAAGTCTGCAAACCCTACTTATAAATGCGACAAGTATCTCATTTCTCTGTCATCCGACGTAAGCATCTTTAAAAAGGACAATGTTCTTATCTGCCAAGTTGGGACCATGTTAACAACTAGCATTTATTCAGCATTGACTAGTTGTCTAGAACTTCATACTCATTATCAAAAATTGAATCCTCCCCCTTGAAAAGAACTATGAGATAAAATACAATTTTAAATATAGGAACATTTAAGCTCAGAGAGGTTAAATAAATGGCCAAGACTCATAATAGATTTCTTGGTAAATTATACCTATACTTCAAAATACAATATGATGCCTCCTAAATCATTTTTAAAACTACCTGTTGTCGCAGGGAATATGTGGGATTTTGTGTTTGCATATGTCAAAAAAGCTTTGTAAACTTTAAAACTCTATGCAAATGTTAAGTTGCTATGTTCTATCCTAAAATTATTTATGAATGATACCACATGTATTTATGTAGCTTAGTATAACAAATAACTAATTAAGGGGCAATCATTTCTCAATTTTAAAGCAGAATTATCGTGGGTGCTTATGAAATAGAGCTCCAAAAGCAGCTGCTGGCAGCAGCCTGGGTGATGTGTCTGGTGAAATACAGTAGAACCTGACTAAATTACACTAATGAGCTGGAGACCCGTAACAGATTATCACATTTTCCCAATTAGAGAAGGAATAACATAGAGAAAATACTAAGGAAGCAAAGTTGGTATAAACAGAAGACAAAACCTCAAGCAAGCCTAAAAGATGTTAACAGCACACACCACATGCACACATGAGCGTCTATGCACACGCACATAACTTTACAATAGCTGACGTTGTTAACATAATTATGGAATATGCAAATACTGTGCAGTATGAATCTATGTATATATAGGAATTGCTCAGTTTTTTCCCCCACCCTCACCACCCTCTTTCTCTCTCTTATGAATGGAAGTTGATTGTTCTGAGGTTCCAAAAGAACTCTTTTATGTGTCTACTGAATCCGAATTTTATGTGGCGGTTGGAACATCATTATATAGTAGATTGCAGTGCTATATTTAAATTGCATTATATGCTTTGAGGGTTGTCTTACTATTCTCAACACATCCACAGGTATTTTCACCTTGGAATCTTGTCAGTTATAGTACTTTTATTCATTAAGTTTTGTGTGTGTTTTGTAGAAGTCATCCATCACGTATTCTCAGGAGTCATGGCCCTTTTCCCCCCAAATTCTTTCAACAAACTTATTTTGAGGACAAAAATAAAAGGTGAATTATGTACCAACCTATTTAATATGTTAAAAATTCAGTATTTTAGAGCTCAGAAAAAAATACATTTTGAATACTTAAATATAGACAAATTTTTTACAGGATTTTAATTGTTTCAAAATTGAATTTAGTAGAATTTATAATTGGAAGCCAGCTAATTGCTTAGTTATATATTTTATTTATTTCTACTATTTATAGAATATTCTATGCCAGCAATAGGGATGCACATAGATCTTGTTTAATTTTTAAGTATCAACAAATGCAGGTGATACTGCTATTATGTTTAATTTGCAAACGAGGAACTAAGGCTTAGCAAGCTTAAATGAATTGTAAATGATAATATGTACATCTAATGATTGTCAGAATTAAAACTTGTGAAAATAGGTCCTGTTTTAAAGAAATTTATTGTCTACAAACACATGGTCACATTCATAGCATGCTTTATGCTAAAATTATGACTTCCAAGCCCATAGTTAAACTACATAGCCCATAGTTTGTCTACATAGTTAAACTAATGGCCTAACTATAATTGCCTGCCTTCTTTTTCCCTCCTATTTCGAAACTCCTCTTCATTCCTGGACTTTGATCAGACCTTCAACATGATGTCATTTTTGCATTAGTTTTAATTTTCTTTTCTTCTGGATTCTTTTGCACTTTACCCTGTACCTAGGACCTTATTCAATTTAAGACAGTCTTTTGGTGCATACTTAGTTGAGCAAAGGTAGATTTTTAATGGCACACATGAGCGTGTATGCACATGCACATAGCTTTAAAATAGGTGAAGTTGTTAACATAATCCTAAGAAGTAAGGAAAATGGCCACACTTTTTCTCATTTCTTCGTGGTAAAGAAAAAAAAAATGTGGCCACTGATTGCACGTATTCTGGTATATACATTCTTTTGCTGTGTGGTCCCCATGAAGAAGTGGAGTCTGCTTCCTTGCATCTGGAGTAGCTTTGGGACTTGCTTTGATGGAATGTAGGAGAAATGACATTGCATACCTATAAGGATGGGTCTTAGGAAGCCTGTGGCTTCCATTTTTCTTCCTTGAAGAGCAGCGCTGAGAAAACCATGCAAGGAAGCCCATCTCGCCTGCTGGAAGTGACACCAAGAAAAGCCAAGCCACCACCTCCTCCATTCTCCCCATAGCATGTCATCGAAAACCAATGTGAATAAGTCCACCTTGAGACTATTCGCTAGCTAAAGGTAGCTGCATAAGTGAACAGAGATGAAAGGAACAGAGTAACTGCCTATTTGATACAGAGGATGGTCAGATACAAGAAGGAGTGGAGTTGGGAGTTTGGGTGAAAAAGCTGAAGGGATTGAGTACAGGTTGGAAGTTACAAAATAGTCATGGGGATATAGAGTCCAGCATAGGAAATATAGTCAATAATGTGGTCATAACTATGTATGGGGCCAGGTGGGCCCCGGAAATATCTGGGAGAGGGGACATTTTGTAAAGTACATGTATGTCTGACTATTATGCATACATCTAAAACTAATACAAAATAATAATGAATGTATACTGCCATTGAAAAGATTGAAAATAAATCTTGAAGTCTCTATGCACAGCAATAGTTAACTGGAACAGGGTTACCCATTATACAAACACTAGAGGCCTGGTGCATGGATTTGTGCACTGGTGGGGGGCGGGGCATAGCCTATGGGGATTGGCCCACTGTGAGATCACCGCTCATCCTGGTCAGCCGAACAGCTATGGACCTGCCCTCTGAGTGGCTGCTGAATGAGAAAATTAGTCTGAGCTGATATTTTGGGGTAATGTCTTGGGTAAAGGCATGTTCTGTGTCCTGAAGGAACCTGGCAGAGAGCTTTGAACCCCAAAGCCACTCGGTGAATGTCCTTGATGTGTGATGCCAGGTTGGTGACACCATCGGGGATGTTCAGGGCAGCCAGCGCGCTCCAGGATCCTCAGCCCTAAGGATAGCCTCCCCAGGGAGTCCACAGTCATGTCTCCTCCTGCCATCCACCTATGCCAGCTCCCTGCACTCTTTCTAGAACACACCTTAGAGGACCTGCATCAGCTGGTGGGGTCAGGCCAGAGTCTGGATTGCCTCAAGTATTTGATAGGTACAGAGACTCGGCCTCACCCTGGACCTGCTAGTGGCTGCTCTCGCTGCAGGAGCAACTGCTCATCTCAGTCAGTCAAGTGGCGTTCCCACTGTGGGAGTTCACTGACCACCAGGGGGCAGCTCCTGCGTTGAGCATCTGCCCCCTGGTGGTCAGTGCATGTCATAGTTATTGGTCATTCTGGTCGTTCAGTCATTCGGTTTCTGGGCTTTTATATATATAGATTAGAGGTCTGGTGCACAAAAATACTGACCACCAGGGCGCAGCTCCTGTGTTGAGCGTCTGCTCTCTGGTGGTCAGTCACATCATAGTGACCGGTCATTCTGCCATTTGGTCAATTTGCATATTACCCTTTTATTATATAGGATTAATCTTTTTTAAACTTTAAATTGTAGTAGGAGTGAATTTGTCAGTTTCTCAAGTTTTTGTCTTTCTGTGTTTTCTTAAAAAATAGTAACTTGTTTCAGTGCATATAGATCTCTGAATTGCAGACTTGCTTATAAAAGAATTCTAGACTTTGCTAATTGACAGCTTGACATTCATTCAGCTTCATTTTTTTAATGTTGTTTTTAAGTACTGGTTTATTTGAAAAGTATATTTAGAACCTACTGAGTGCTGGACACTGAACTCAGTGTAGATAATGTGATTTTCATATGAAAGGCTTCAATAGAGAAAGGAAATGAATTTCCCCCAAATATCTAAAGTATTGAGTTTTTACGCATGCCCACACACAGGTACTCATTCATACTCACACTCTGAATTTATTCCTGCCCAGGTTTTTATTTGAAGAAAGAAAAAATTACCCTCTTCGAACCATATCATAAAAATAATAATTTGTATGTTTTATTCATACATAATATTTAATTCTCCCAGTATCTCTTTGAGGAAGGTATTTTTTTTTCCCATTTTATAGAAGGGAATAATAAAGGTTAAAAACTAAGCAAAAGTTTCAACATTATGCAACTAGTAGGTAGAATTCAAGCATGGGTCATGTGACTTTCACCCCTAGTATCTTTTCCCCACACCATGCATCATGGCTATGATGCCAGCCCCTGGACCACAGATGCCAGCCCCTGGACCTCTACTCTATCTTCTTTTGTTTCTCTTTTACATTTTATCCCTTTGTCCCCTTGTCACTCCCTTAATCGACTGGTAGTTGGAATTTTCCTGTTCTATGTATATCTTTGAGCTCCTTTATGCAAAGATAGCATTTTGTTTGCTGGATACCAAAACCACTTGCTGTCTATTGAGGGGCATCCAGCTTGTCTTAGAATGTCCCTTGTGTGGTGACATGAGTTCTGATTTGCTCTTATCATCCAAGTTATCCAGAATTGAAGTGTCAGGAGAGTAAACTCTGGGGAAAAGAGACTTTCTCATTAACACTTCGTGAGTTATTTCTTGGGGGCTATTCAGTGTTTCTTTGTGCAGTATATTCTTGGAACATGTAAAAAGGAGAGATAGGGTGAATGGAAGGTTGCATGTTAAATCTTATTTTTCTGCTGGTCCTGAGGTGTAGCTTTCTGCCTGATCTAAAAAGAAAGGGATAGAAATTAGGTTAAACTATGTTCCCCATACTAACATGTCTCAGTATTTTTTTCTCTTCCCATTACTAGACTTAATTTTTCCCCCTTCTAAAATCTCATTACCTTACTTGAGCTTTATAGCCAATGCCTTTGTCCATAAAACATTTGATTTATTAAGGCCAAGTGGTAAACACTCACTGATACCTGTAACCTAGAAGATCGAAGGGTTCCTGTTCAATGACTACTTTACTGGTTCATTGGGGAACTGCTATGTAAGGCATTTCTCATTATTACTATTCTTTTTTCTCTTCAAAGCCACCATGCTCTATAGCTACTGGCCTATTTTTATAAATATTCCATAACATTAGGGTTTACAAAATTCTCTCCTATGGA
>NW_006296627.1:539406-547107 GCF_000327345.1 Myotis davidii | reverse complement strand
CCTGCTCATAACAGACTCTGCTCTGAGCTTTCCCTTTGACAATCTATGTGTGCTGTCTTTCACACTGGAGTTACAAGTGCCCATAATATATACTCAGAGAATAAAGGAAAATGTGACTTACCCTGTTTCTTTTTGCTAATTTCCTCTAGGCCTTTGTTAATTATTTTAGGATCAGTCATCCAAATCAAGGTTGATATTGTAAGGTTGGCATAGCACCAATGTTGAAGCAGAAAGTAATATGTCAAAGTAAAAAGAGCCCTGACTGGAAATCAAAAATTTCAGTTCTACCATTTCCTAGCTCTACAACCTCCATCAAGTCACTTGCACTTTCTGAAATCAGCTACAGTCTTTCATAAAATAGGCATCATACCTGCCTCAATAGCACTTGTTGTAAAGCAAAAGATTCTGCATAGATAGGCATTACTATTGTTAGGTAACATTTTGAAGATAGATGTATTATTTCAGATTACAAAGTATAAGGATCCAATGTTTGGTTTCATAGCAAAAAAAGAGGCAGCAGAGAGAGAAGAGTGTCCAAGAGTGTCTTGAATTGAAATCTCCACTTTTCTAAATGTTTTTATTTCTATGAAATGGGCAATTGTTTTTTGACATTGATAGTCAGTGAAAACAAGAGTAAATAAGCTGATACATTTACACATTGTTGGTGCAGTGTATATTGGTATAACACTTTCAGAAAGTAATTTCACTTTATATATTATAGGCCATAGGATTGTTCATTTGCTTTGATCGCCTTCTTGAAACCTATCCAAAGGAAATATAAAAAAATGCATATTGCACAAATATGCAAAAAAAAGTGTTAACAGCAGTTTTAAATGTCTCAACCTACATGTCAAATAAAAGGATATGGGTAAAATAATGATGAATAAATATAAGGCAGCCAATAAAATTTACAACCTGGAATACTTTGTAGAATAATTACTGCATAAAGAAAATATGCTTACATATGTGAATTTGATAGAGAGTACAGTGAGTTAACAAATCATGGTGGTTTTATGTGCATTGTTTTTGTTCGTTTGTTTTGTTTTGTTTGTGGTTTTTGGTTTTTTACCTTCCATGAGTGGTTTTACTTCTGAGGGCAGAAGATGTTTGGACCAGTTAATATAATTCTCAGCTGCAAATAGCAATAATCTGACTCCAGAAGCCTAAAAGAATTGCAGTTCATTTTTCCCACTTAATAAGAAGTCCAGAAATAGTATCGCATGGTTTCAGGACTGAACAGGGCCAGGGAATCTGTTGGTCTTTATCACTCGATTGGCAGATGGTTGTTGAAGTTCTCACCACCATCTTGTCTGAATACAAGGCAGAAAGAATGAAGTGGGAAGACAGGTCAGTTATCTCTCTAATTTAACTCAAAGAAGAAGCCCCCCAGCTTTAGTCTATAAGTGGGAATGAAGTGCAGAAGGAGCTGACCTGGGATAGAGGCTGGGAAAAGCATGTGAGAGATGAAAAAGAAGAAAGAGGTTGGAAATAACTTTGGGGTGTTTAATAAGCCTTATCTCCACAATGGTCAACTAATGCCAGTGGTCTTGATCCAGCATCTAGAAGGGTTCAGCAATCTGGAGAAGGCACTGTGCATAAATGAATAAAGAGTCCAGAGACGAAACAATTTTGAAAGGCATTATAGGGAGTCAGAGAAGATTTGGCTAAAGGAAGTTCTCAGGACCCCTTGCTTTTTATTAACATAATTTGTCCTAAGGCGAGGTGGAGATATGCACTTCAAAGGGTAGGGTTAGGTACAGAGTCCATTGTCAGGTTGGAAGAATTTGCCTACGGCTGTTCAGGTGTTTGGCCAGTAGGAGGCAATAATATGCAGATTGAAATGCCCTTAGCTGTCTGGCAGCAAGCAATCAATTTAATGCATCCTTTTCAGGTTTGGGGAAATGCCCTCAGCCATTCCCAACAGGTGACAACATATGTGACTCAGCCCTTGTTGAGTCCCCAAGTTCCATCAACCTTTTGATGAAACTCTTGCAATTATGACTTGCTGGAACTGGCTTCCCGCAGTCAACTATGTCACCCAGTGCTGGGCAGTCCCAGTATGAAGATTTCCATAGGCCTTGTCTCCAGTGGAAGTCCAGTTCCCCATTCATTTTTTCGGTCCTAGCCACTATTCCTAGTACTCACTGCTCCTCTTCCACTTTGCCTCAACCTTCCACCTAGGTCTTTGGGACTAAGGTAAATAAAATATGGATAACATTTGGAAAGAGAGGCACGTTTGAGACTCCATCCATCACCCAGGATGCTTGATTCTGATCAAAATACTCACCAGTACATTGGCACACTCACCAGCAGTCCTCGCAAACTTATGAAATATAGCTGTCAGGCATCTACATTCCCAGGCAGCTCTAATGTTGAGTTTCTCCAGTCATGCATGTCCGGTAATCTTTCAAACAGTATCAAGTAGCCTTCCAAACTAGAGTGAGCTCTTCCTTCTCCCTCGTCCCCTAAGGAGACTGGCTCTTGATAACTCATTATCTCAGCATTATCATACAGATGAGTTAACTAGCTTCCATCCATTAGAAAGCATCTTTAAATTAGATATACAGTCTTTTAAACTGTACTTTTTCATGTGTTGTGTGTTACTCTCCTGATAGCTGTCATTTGATTTTCACTGGAAAACTTTGCATAGTTCTTTCAATGCTGAGAAAATAAATAAATAAATAAATAAATAAGGAGGAGGCCATAGATAAAACCTCTGAAATATATCTGAATCTGTTCCTTATTCAATTGTCATGGGTCCTAGGTCACATGATTGTTTTAATTACCACAACAGTAATGTTTCTTCCCCTCTTTCATTCTTGTTCCCCCTTAATCCTTTCTCTGTAGAGTGAGCAGAAATATTTATTTTATAAATATCAATCATGAAGCAGTACATTAAGAAAAAGAACAAAAATTGTATGATCACCTCAATAGATTCAGAAAAAGCATTTGAGAAAATTTAACATTTAAAAACTCACACCAAAATGGATGTGGAGGGAAGTACTTCAACATAATAAAGGCCATTTATGAAAGTCCACAGCTAACATCATACTCAAGGGTGAAAGCTGAAAGCTCTTCCTCTACTATCAGGAACAAGGCAAAACTTTCATCATTCAACATAGTATTGGAAGTTCTAGCCAGAACAACAAGGCAAGAAAACAAAAGACATCCAGATTGAAAAGAAATAAAACTGTCATTATTTGCAAATGACATGATATTATATGTAGAAACTCCTAAAGACTACACAGTAATGTTTAGCACAAAACTGTTAGAACTAATAAATTCAGTGTAAGTTTCAGGATACTAAAATCAACATATAAAAGTGTATTTTATTTCTATACACTAACAATGAACTAGAATGTAAGATCTATGAAATCGGGGATCTTCTTCATCCAGTATCTAGTCAGTTCTGAAATAGAATGGGTTTACTAGCCCTAACTGGTTTGGCTCAGTGGATAGAGGATAGGCCTGTGGACTCAAGGGTCCCAGGTTCGATTCCTGTCAAGGGCATGTACCTTAGTTGTGGACACAACCCCGGTGGGGAGTGTGCAGGAGGCAACTGATCGATGTTTCTAACTCTATCCCTCTCCCTTTCTCTCTGTAGAAAATTAATAAAATATATAAAAAAGAATAGGTTTACTAAAATTATCGGTTTAATTATTTTAAGAAATGAATTACATTGTATGAAGACCAAACAATAAAATTAATCTAAGCAGTGGGTATATATAGTTCCTGTTACTTGTTATTTGCTTGAGCTTTGTTAATCTCCCTTTTCCCTCCATCCAGTTCTCCTACTTATCTCACAAGGCTTGAGCTCCCCTAACAGAGGTACTATATTGAAATTATCTTTTATTCCCCATGTCAAATACAAAGAAATCGGGGGAATTTGTAAAAAAAAAAAAAGATGAAATAAAGAAATGAATAACAAGACTCTTAAGTAAATGGACATTGAATTAGGGCAAATGCATTCTAGAAAACAAGGCTGAAGATCAACAACAAAGTATTTTTTTAATTGATTTTTAGATAGAGAAAGGGGGGGAATAAAAAGTGAGAGAGAGAGGAAAGAGAGATTGACTTGTTTTTTCCACTATTTATGCGTTCATTGGTTGATTCTTATATGTGCCCTAACCAGGCATCAAACCTGCAACGTTGGCATATTGGATGATGCCCTGACCAACTGAGCTACTTGGCCAGGGCATGATTATCAGCAAAGTCTTGAAAGTCTTGGAGGTAAGCTTATGAAAGGCTTGTAAGATCTGTGCAGATATGAACAGTGCCCCCTCTCCCTTTTTTTTTTGCCCTTGAATCTTTACTAAATCCCTAGAACAGAGGACAGTTCCTGGTGTGTGTGTGTGTGTGTGTGTGTGTGTGTGTGTGTGTTTGGAAAAGAAGACAACAGCAGTTTGGGAATTATATTGTAAAAAGTAAATTGTTTTCAAGGGCAGAGCCTAAAGACCTAAGTAGTTTGACACTTCTCTTGTCAGCAATGCGTGACCATTGCATATAGTTTTTGTTTTGTTTTAGTTTAGTTTATGTTTATTGTTGAAAGTATTACAGATGTCCCATTTTTCCCTCCATTAACCCCCCTCCCCAGGCCTACCCAACTATTGTCCGTGTCTGTGGAACTTTTTTTATTATACTGTAATAGGTGAGTTAACTCAGCGCTGGAGGTAAGAGTTTGTCAGGTCTCATAAAATCCAATCTCTCATGATGCCCATTTTTGGAAGCTTCACTAATAATTGAATTTGGCCTATTATATTGCATTTGGGAATAGTGTATTTTCTGCCGGAAGATTATAAAGAATTGAGTCTTTTATACAGAATGGAGAAAGTAACTTAAAATATTTGTAGATGGCAAGGTGCCTTACATTTGGTCATTTATCAGATTTTGGTACTTATCAGATTTATTAGATTATAAAACTGAAACCCACTTTAGGGAAAGTACTGGTACTGGTGACGTATCTTTCTCCATCTTAAATTCTAGAGATTGGAACTTACTGTTAGAAGGTTTAAAATACTAGTTTTAGGGTCTCTTAAAAGATCTATTCAGCCCATGGAAAACATAAGAATAGGACATTGGGAGGAGATACTCAGTTGTCTGTAAGAAAAGATGATTTAGAGAAGTAGAATTTAGAACCTGAATTTAACTGGCTTTGCTTTTGGAAGTAGAAGTTGGTGTTGCAGAATGGCTCTCCATGCTGACTGTGGCCACATATAAGATCTCTGTGCAACATCAGACACTTGAAGCTGGTGACTCATTTCTGTAAAAGATTATCAGCCTTTTCTGGCCAAATTCATAGACCTTATTGCCACTGTGAGACTTGGACATGGTAAAGATTTATTTATTCGAGTAGTTTCTCTGTGGTTGACTCTATGTTCCATAAGCAAGTTCAGACCATCTGCTATTGGTATTCAGTGCATGTGAGTCTAAAATAATGTATGTAAGTCTCAGTCTGGGGTGGGAATGACAGATTAAGAAAAGGAATAGTATTACTTTCTGTTTGTTAAGCATTCGGCTCACCTTCAGGGGCCAGTGGCAGGGTTTGGGAGGCAGGCATGGATTCTCAAGGACTCAAATTAAGCTCTGGGCCTTTAGCCCCTTCAAAATCCTTTTTTTTTTCTCTCTGGTCCTTTTGAGTCTTGCCAGAAATTCCAGTTTTTCCCTATGAGACATCTGTGAAGAGAACGGGGAAACCAAAAAGACTAAACAAATTATAAAAAAATATTGGGATAAATAACATAGTCATGCTGGCTTGGGCAACTTTTAATGGGGGTGTGTCCACCTTAGAGAGTTGCCATGAAATACATCTACTAACTTTTTGAAAAGCAAGATATTCTATATATTTGGAGAAGAAATTGTTCCTAGACCTGTCTTACATCTTTGGCAAACATTTCATTCTTTCTTTTTCTTTTAAAAACCTAATTTAAAATGAAAGTTTGAAGTATTTAAGCCAGCGGTTCTCAGCCTGTGGGTCACGACCCCTTTGGTGGTTGAACGACCCTTTCACAGGGGTCACCTAGGACCATCCTGCATATCAGATATTTACATTATAATTCATAACAGTAGCAACACTACAGTTATGAAGTAGCAATGGAAATAATTTTATGGTTGGGTCACAACATGAGGAAGTGTATTTAAAGGCCCAGAAGGTTGAGAACCACTGATTTAAGCAGTCCTGCTTTCAGCAATCATGTTTAGTTTTATTTGATTGAGTGCTTTTCAAATCTATTTGACTATGGAACACTATTTTTTTTTATGAAACATCTGTTAACATTTAGCAAATTACTAGCGCTCTATGAAATCCATTTGGGAAATATTGACCAACATAATAATTATATCATGAATGGAAATATATTTATTGACAAATACACATGTGGCTATGATGTGAAGGTGTGGGGATAAAACATTTTCTTATGGCCTCTCTTTCTGGGGGGACATAAGATTTAGGTACCTAGTCATTTTAAATAAAGTATGGAGAGTACCTGGCTGAATACTTTACTCTTAGTAGTTACTTCATAAATGTTAACCACTGTGAAATCAGTAAATTCACATTGAGAAATCAATGCCCTGAGATGATGGTATAGATCAAATAGTTCTCTTTTGTAATGGAATATAAGGCCTGCTGGGGTCTGAAATTTTTGTCAAAGCATGAGAGAGCTGCACTCTTGAATCAGTGTCTATCAATTCTGCTAGTAATATATGCTAGGATTTTCCATAGTCACAGTAGTATCTCCATATGCTATTCCTGGAATCACACTCCAGTATCATTCTCATTAATGTTCTCTTGCACGCTCAGCATACTGTACACAACAATATTATCTTTGAGTTATATCATTATCTTTGGTCCTGCAGCATTGTTGGCACTTTTGGTGATTGTGATTGTAATAAAGGGAAGCACTGAGAGCCTATCTAAGTGAAAATACAGGAGCAGGGATCTCATGGCCTTGCCATCTCCATTCAGTCTCTTCAAAGTTGGCCACCTGCCTGGCAGATGGGCAGCCTCTTTGCAGAGGCCTGAAAAGATTCTCCGGTCTAAAAAATGCAGGGCAACTAGGAACTGCACTCAGATACTGCCTAAACTCCAAGCCTTTAAAACCTCTACCTTGGCCTGAAAACAAAACAAAACAAAACAAAACAAAAAGCAGGCAAGAATAGAAGGAGTAGTCATAGCTGAGCCAGCAAATATGAATGCTGTGTCACCAGCTGCTCGCTGAGCTGACCTGCAGCCTCACACTGCCCCACATCTTGGAGTAAATCCCTGGGCACTTCCCAAGCAGGGAGACTCAGGGAGCTGATTCTCCAGGAGAAGGAAATTCCTTCCTAGTGTTCAAAGAGTGGAAGCCAGTAGGACACAGAGGGTTAAAGTATTCTTAGGGCCCTAGCTGGTTTGGCTCAGTGGATAGAGCATTGGCCTGAGGATTGAGTGTCCCATTTGATTCCAGTCAAGGGCATATACCTTGGTTGCAGGGTCTTCCTGGGCCCTGGTCAGGGTCCATGCAAGAAGCAACCGATCCACGTGTTTCTCTCACATCAGTGTTTCTCTCTGTCTTTTCCTCTCTCTTCCACTCTCCCTAAAAAAAATCAATGTAAAAATATCCTCGAGTAAGGATTAACCCCTCAAAAAACAAAACAAAATGTAAAAAAGTATTGTTAGGCACATCAGAATAGTAATGAATAGTAATGAATTCTTCTGTTTGTAGC
>NW_006296627.1:514649-539136 GCF_000327345.1 Myotis davidii | reverse complement strand
AAAATTATTTCCGTTGCTACTTCATAACTGTAATGTTGCTACTGTTATGAATTATAATGTAAATATCTGTTATGCAGGATGGTCTTAGGTGACCCCTGTGAAAGGGTCGTTCGACCGCCAAAGGGGTCGCGACCCACAGGTTGAGAACCACTGCCCTAGGTGATTTTTGAAGGAGGTGAACCGGGATCCACACATGCAGGAAAACTATTTCAATAATTTCTCATCCTGTCTATTATTTAGTAAGTTCAGTAATTGCCATAGCACTTTCATTTGGCATGCTTTTTTAGGCTGAGGAGGATATTAAAAATGTAGAAATATGGATAAGTAGAGACAACTTTCAGAGAAGAAAATAACTATGGAAGCTTAATTTGGAATTTGTGTTAATTTCCTTCTTTCAGGAGTACTGGTTTTGGTTTAAACATATCATGAAAATTGCATGGAAATCAAGAGTGACAGGGCACGACTAAAATTACTGAGAGAACAAGGAAAGAATGCTGTGTGCTGTGGTAGTGACAGTTCTTTCCTTGCAAAGCAAAAACAAAAACTTACACTGTTGATGAGCAGATAATATAGGGATATAGGTTTCACAACAAATATTTCCATAAACTTTCATGTTTCCTGTTCTAGTGTTTTCTGAAAGTTTACATTATTTCCCTCTTGTAAGATGTTGGGATATTATTTGGGGACATTGGGATGTTTTATTGGTGCCCTGAGAGGAGAGGACAAAATGTGAGCTTCTGTAGAATCTCATTGTCCGGAGACCCATTTCCCCCCTCTCTATGCAATTTCTTACCTTAGAAGGCGATTGAGATATATACTTGACATCCCACTTTGTTTCTAATTTGAAATCTCAAAGAGTTTCAGGTAGAGGTGGGCAGCTTGCCACAGGTTAGAAAGTGCTTTAAGGAATATTTATGGAGATAGTTAGGCTTTATTATAATACTTCCCTCTCCACTGCCATCAGAGAAAAAAAGGTCAGCCCTTCTTCACTTTCAGAACTATAGAGTAGCCTCTAAGCCACTTGAGTTTTTTTTTTTTTTTTAACATTGATAACTACAACATTCTTTTAGTAACTAAAATTAGGTAGTTTCTAAGGTTAATGTAGCCTAATGACAACAGCATTCCTTCTCCTATTCAGGAAAGTGTTGCTTTAATCCTTCTCTCCTAAACTGTCAACTTCTTCTCTTGCTCATTTCTAGCTTTTGTCGCACTGATTCACACTAAAGTGTCAATGACTGATATAGGTCATTGGGTCATCTCTCTCAGGGAAACTTGCATTTTGATATAAATATAATCCATGCTAATGTTTCTCTGCCTGATGTGGCATTTCTGACATGATACAGTTAGGGAGGTAGTTTTTTTTCCCCTTTGTGAGTAAAGCAGGAATCCTAAAAGTATACCATAAATAGAGGTTTATTGAATCAACCTTTTGTTATTGTTGTTTTTAATTTTGGTATTATTATTTACTGTTTTTAATTATTTTTATCTCAACATTTTCTAAGCTCCCCAAAGAGCAAAGAGAACCATTTATGCATAATGGACGATTTTGGCCTAATTTTTCCCACTGGTTACTCCCGTGGCCATTGGTCTCTCTGGGGAAAATGAATCATGTTTGCATTGTTGCTGATTTCATACTTCTGGACCCAGCCACTAGATGTCCCTGTAATGACATATTGGACCAAATCAGAGCGCATGGGCCACCAGACAACCAAATGTGGGTCTTAAAGACACATTCCCAAACTCCAAATACCTATTTTTATTAAAGTGGCATGCTCTTAAATATATATAAGGTAGTGTCATGAAACATTGTGTTATTTGATAATCTGCGTGTGTTTTTGTGACTTCATATAAACATAACTAGGCCCATCAATTCTCAAGAGAAGATGTAGGTCAGCACTAAAGTCCTGTGTTTCAACTGGGCATGCGTGTATGTGAGTGTTCACACACACACACACACACACACACACACTCACTCAGAAATCTTGAAGATAGATGGAGAGACAAAAATCAATAATCTTAGAGCTTTACCATCACATGTTTATATAATAACATGTGGATCATCAGTTTCACCTTCAAGATTAAACAGTTGATGACGAAGAGTGAAGTTGTCGTGACATCTCTCCATACAGCTGCCCTCACATTGTACCATGTCGGTGGCCCAGTGAGTCTCAGAGAGCCCCTTTCCTTCTTTCCTGTCTTTCCTCCAACCCTCCTTCCCTCTTCTCTTTCTTTTTCTGTTTCTTTCAAAATTAACTTTACCTCAAGGAGTGTCTAAAATTATGACTATTAACACTTTTACACTTTGTGAATTATGCTGGAGACTGTAAATGAATGCAAGATTCTATCTTGGTCATCTTTTTACCCTACTGCTTAGTAGGTCTGCAATAAACATTAAATGGTGAATGAATGAAGAGGGTAATGTGTTTATGCAGTAGAAAATGGAAAACTCAGATGATCTGTACAGAAATGTAAGTAATTAAACATAAATGCAATATATAAGTACAGGTTAATAAATATTTTAGGTTTCAAAAAAGAATATGATTTTATTAGGTTTATTAGGTAGTTCAGATGTATCTGAGATGCATTCTTTGATTAATTTAAAAGATATGACCATTCATTAAACTTAAAAAATAGTATGTGGAAATCTACCAATGAGTTTGCGTTTCTCCTATGAATGCCACATATCATTTCTATGGTGTTAAGAGAAGGAAAATATAGTGAGAATAACGAGCAAGTAAGTGCCCTTAATGACCTCCACTCACAAGTAAATAATTTATATACAAATACAGGTGGACTCAAAGTGTTTGAAAACAATTTGTTTGTAAATTAGGGTAACTTTTTTTTTCTGGTAATTTATGAGCAGGGCTTTTTCTCCAAATAAACATAGAAAACAAATGGAGCCCTGCTTTTGTCTAGCATAAATGATTACAGATTCCACATGAAGAGAGGAGGGTGAAACATCTCCTGTTCACCCACACTGTCCTTTATATGGGCCATCCCCTATGTATTTGGTCAGTGGCTCAGTATGTCACCGGGATCTCCTTTGAATTCCTGAAATATAGCCATTGCCTGAGGGCAAGTACAACAGTGGTTTAGGAGCTGGCACATAACAGTCAGAGTTCATTCTTAAGCTACAGTTTCCTTTTGACCAAACAAATGCAGAGGAAACGATGTTCTGGGACTTTCGAATTCCGATTTAAGGAAGGTTAGGAGCTTCTACTCTCTCTCGGTTCGACGATCAAATGGTTAGATACCATGTGTCACCCAGGAAAATGACAGGCCATCATGGATATTTTAGTCACAGCAGAGCTCCCAGCAGACTCTAGTCACATGAATAACTCCAGTCAATATAATAATGTGAAGCAAAGAACTTCCTGGGTGAGCTCTGCCAGAACCCCTGACCCAGAGAACCGTGGGGGATGGTTAATGTTTGAAGCCACAGCATTTCAGTGTGATTTTCTATATAACAACAGATAAATGTACAGGGTAGCTAATATTTAAAAAAAGGGAAGTGTTTAGGAACACATGCAGCAAGTCTGCTTGTTTTATGTGGAACATAACTTGTTTTGAGAGGAATATATTGCCTAGTCATGGTGTATTGCAAGCACAGTGTGGGCTGCACAAACAGCCAAAGAAAACATGACCCTCTAACTGTTAGTTTGCTGCCAGGGCCCTAAAATATAAGGCTACTTAGGGGACCATATGCACGGTGATGTTTTAGCACTGAACCGAGCTGGCAGAATGAATTCCAGGTGTCCACAGTGTCAACTCCAGGAAACAGCAGGCAAGTAATGGCTTCAGTTCTCAGCTGGAGTTCAGGATGCCAGTTCATGGAAGCAGCCCAGGAAGTCACTGGGGACAGGAGGCATCAAATTCTAAAGTCTCTGTCAGGAGCCAAAGAGCAAGAAGTAGAAAAAGAAGTCAAGGCAGTTAGGAGGCATGGATCTGGGAAGACCTCACAAGTGTGTTGTGACTGCATTCTGCATAGTGCCGTGTTCATTGCAGGTTCCCATAGCTGTCCTGAGGAGCCATTCAGAGTTTCACTCTTGCTGTGTAAGGTACATAGTTTCCCCAAAGTGGCCACAGTTTCCCAAATGGTAGAGCCACAAATCTATCAAGATATAGTTTAAAACAAGGTTCAGTTGTAGACTAGTATTTTCAATTCAGAAGCTTTTTAAAAAATGGAAGGGAATTGGGCTGACACTGAAGGACAGGCTCTCCCTTGCTCGCCTCACTGGTGGCTCCACTCATGAGAACAGCTGCTTGAGATCCACTCACCATTCTTTCTAGACCAGTGGTTCTCAACCTTCCTAATGCCACGACCCTTTAATACAGTTCCTCATGTTGTGGTGACCCCCAACCATCAAATTATTTTCGTTGCTACTTCATGACTGTAATGTTGCTACTGTTATGAATCGTAATGTAAATATCTGATATGCAGGATGTATTTTCATTGTTACAAATTGAACATAATTAAAGCATAGTGATTAATCACAAAAACAATATGTAATTATATATGTGTTTTCCGATGGTCTGAGGCGACCCCTGTGAAAGGGTCGTTCAACCCCAAAGGGGTCGCGACCCACAGGTTGAGAACCGCTGTTCTAGATGGACCTTCTTGACTTGAACACATCGCCCCTCCGGATAGCTCAGGTCCCCCATTTATAACAGTGGGAGTAGACATCCCTTCTTCATAATGCTAGAATGTAATTCAATAATTAGCAATGTGTTAAACACTTTGAGAATGAAAATGCTAAGTATTGTTATTATTTCAAGGGTAATTTACTTCTTCTGATTCATTTGCAATTATTTCATCAAAACATCATTCAGTAAGGGCTGTTTGATGTGTAAGCTGCCTTTTGGGTCTTCCCTACAAGACCTTTGTTCTCAAAATTTGATGGAGACCTTGCCAACTGGAACTCATTTGCACCTGAATGGTTTGTAATGGTGTAAATATCAAATCACTCCTGTACTGAGCCAGAGACTATTGGAGAATAAAACCCAGAACACTGATTGATCCCTGTACTTGTCAGTAATAGTCCCTTCCCAGGAAATAAAGTATGGGCCAAAGCCAGGTGCAGATAACATCAGCAAACCTGATCAAATGTGATTTTGGCCCATTCCCTTGACCTTTCCATCATCCTGAAAACTCCCCTTCCTCAGTTTCAGGTGCTCATTTTTTTTTACATACAGCCATATCTCATATTGGAAAATTGATCTGATACACTGATTTCCTTGATAAAATTAATCATGATGACTCCCAAAACAATATATTTTTTCAAAGTTTTCAAAGTACTTCTGAGAGCAGAGTGGCCTGAATAGTTAATTCTTAAAAGGCATGGATTATAACCTCAACCAGCCACTGTAAAGTCTAGCCGTCTATTTTAAAAAGTCACATATGTAAGGGTCGCCAAAGGAGGGACACATGAGGTCAAAAGGGGTAAAGAATTATGAATTTATTAGGTCACCTGGAAAACGGGCTGAGCCCCAAAATGGTGCCGGCACCCAGGGAAGGGGAGTGAGAGATTTTAAAGGACTCAAGGTGGGCTTTTTCTGGGCAGAGAATTAATTCTCTGGGTGGGTCCTGAGGGGAAAGATAATGGTTTTAGCAAATGGAATGTGGTCTAAGCGAAAAGGAATGTCCCTCGTGAGGTGACTTAAAAGTAAGTTCCAGGGGCGGGGGAGAGGGGCGGGGAGTGGAGGGGGACATCCATTCAATTATTTGATCAGACCTAACAACGCAAATGTTGATTTTTCTCTACTCTGCATTCTTATTTATTTCAGTCTAAAATTAATGTTTAAAATTATATGTTCGTTAGACTACATAATTTCTTTCCAATTCCACCCTTAATTGCTGGCTTTGGAATATTGGTCATATTTAGCTACTCTCTTTATAAATCTCCAAACATATTCCAGGAATATCAACCAGCCAGATGGGAATGCATGGTGTTGAAGTGTCACCAGCCTGAAAGGCCTCTTTAAGATGGGTGTTTACCTTTCTTCAGGGTTGTAGATTGATTAAAAAGAATGTCTATTGCATTACCACCCGGCTCTCTTGTAAGTCCCTAAAAGAAAACACATCCCAAACCCAAATCGGTATTTTCTTTCCACTCCCCTATTTGGTTTTGCTTCTGTAACCCCATCTTGGTACACGGTCACGGCCCCAAAGAAGCCATGAATGAACTGGGAGTCATCCCGTGCTCTGCCCTTACCCTCGAGTCAAATTAAGTCAGTGCCATGGATCTACTGGTTTTTACCTTACTTAAAATCCATTCTTTAAAAAAAATTCCTTACCATCCTATATTACTTAAGGACTTTCAGTTGTAAGAAAGAGAAAGTTCAACCCAGAATACACTCAATATTAATGGGAACTTAGTGGTTCAAATAAATGGAAAATCTGGAGGTGGCAAGGGTTTCGAATGAGGTATGTTGCAGTAGCTTAATGATATTGTCAAAACCCAGCTTATTTATGTCTGTCCTTTCCCCTTCCATGACACTCTGTTCTGCCTGTCTCCCCCTTAGTTATGAGATGGCCTGCTTCAGCACCCAGGGCTGTATGGCTCCAGGCTTTCATCTTGCAGGGAGGACATCACTTCTCCTTATTGCTCTCGGAATAAAATGAGAGAAGTCTTCTACCCTCCAAGAAAACCTCCCAGCCCAATTTGTATCATATGGGTACTCCCAAACCCATCACGTTGGCCGGGGGGCTAAGAGTTTCTGATTGGCTTAAGTTAAGCAGATCCTACTTGGAACTGACATTGGGAGTCCCGCTGTTCCCCGCCATTTTCTTGAAATATGATTACCACAAAGGATGGGGGATGAAAATTGGGTAGCAAAGTATATTTTGATTCACTATCACTGCTTTGCTTTGGACATGTGTTATTTCCTGCACGGAGTCTTTGAGGCATTTGGAAGTTATTTTGCTACCCAGTACCGTATCCTCCCCTGCCCACCCCCCACTTTTTTTAGCTGAACTTTCTGCCTCTGATTCTTTCTCCAACTACCTTTCCTCTATGATGTTGCCAGTATAATCTTTCTGAGACAATATTATTTTTATGTGACTTCTATGGTTTAAACCATCAGGTGTCATCCCATCATCCACAAAGAGTGGCTTTTAAAATGTTCTTTGTGGGATCCACCAGCAAACTTGGTTATTATCTACTTTAGTATTTTAGATGCTACTTTGAAGGAAAAAGGTTAAAGATAAATGTTTAAAAATCAGTGAGCCACAGAATAAGTTCAACTTCTTTTGCTTCAGCCTTCATGGTCTGGATGCTTACCTCCTCTCTAACTTAAGTGCCAACTATCTCACCTCCTCATGTTTCATACGCCAATAATAGCTAATAACCTGTGGGTTTCCAAAATCATCCTACCTAGGTTGCCTTTACTCCATCAACCCCATCTAATCTCTATGTTCTTTCATTAAAATCCATCTTAGTCATTACTGCCTAAAAAGTCCCAAGTAGTTTTGTCACTACAGTGGGACCTTGACTTACGAGTGTCCCAACTAATGAGTTTTTTGAGATACGAGCCGTCTCTCGGCCGATTTTTTGCTTTGAGTTGCGAGCTAAAATTCGGGTTATGAGCCAGCTTCAGATACCCCACTGCTAGTTGGCGCAGCAAACGTCACAGTGAACGCCACAACAGAAACTCGCAAGTCAAGGTCCCACTGTACTGTAAGTTACAATCACACTATATGTTTAATTATTAACAGAAAGGAATTATTATTATCTATGTTATAAAAGGCCAGTGGCCGTAGCGCCGTAATGCCGTACGACCAAATGAGGGGTCATAAGGAGGTGCATTGATGGGTCTCATGGTGCGGCGGGTCTCAGTCTTGCAGTGTAGCAGGTCTGGGTCCTGCCGTCGCGGTGGGTCTGGGTCGCAGACGATTTTGCACACTGGGCCTCTAGTTTTTTTATAATTTCTGTACCTCTACCACTTAGTATAATTCCTATCATCTAAAAACTGCTAAATTGCATAAAATATAAATGAATACATTTTCAGTGGTAAACTGTATAGTGTAGATAACATACTTTTTATTTATCTATTTTTTATTTTATTTTTGTTATTGTTAATCCTCACCTGAGGATTATTTTTTCCCCATTGATTTTTAGAGAGTGGAAGCAACGGAGGAGGAAGGTAAGGAGGGAGGGAGGCAGAAACATCAATGTAAGAAAGATGTATCAATTGGCTGCCTCCTGCATGCACCCGGATCAGGTCTGGGATGAAACATGTAACCAAGGTGCATTCCCTTGATTGGGAATTGAACCCAAGATCCTTTGGTGTGCCTGGCTAATGCTCTAACCATTGAGCAACACGGGACACGGTAAGAACACAGTTTTTGTTGTTGTTGTTTGTGAAAGGGGAAAATAATTACCTGAGAAAGTTGTGAATATAAATTAAAAATAAGTAGTTTTTTTTTTTTTTTTTTTTTTTTTTTTGCATTGAGCAGAATATCGCTTAAGATGATTTACCTATGATTAACAGGTATCAGTCTCACTCTGCTTCTGCCTACACCCTGGGCCTCCTCCCTGCTTAATGGAAACTGCAGGAGGATCACATCACTGCAAGCCATTCAGCTTCCAGGATTGATCAATTGACCACCATTCTGATTCCACATTCATAATTAATGTTTCCCAGTGTTAAGAGTGGAGACTTGGCTGTTAAGGATGCTTGGTGGATTATTATAGATGTCTGAATTGCTGAAACAATGGGCAGCCATGCAGTGTCTTTTTTATCTACATAAATGTGGGACATGGAAGAAGAAAAGAAACATTTTTCTTTCCCACTCCAGAAATCTCACTTGACATTTAGCAAGAGACATTTGTTAGAATGTCAGTTTGATAAAACTGATTGCAGGAGTCGCCCAGCATTTGCTCCAGAGCTAGAACAATTGTTAAGAGCCATAATTACTCTGGGCAGGTTTAAAAGGGGAAAAAAATTGTTATCAGAACATTTGGCCAAAATGCCTCAGGGCAAGTAGCCATGCTTCTTTTAGTTCCCTGTTCAATTCCAGTTTCCCTAAATCAGAACTCTGGATTAGTTGCAAAGTTCCAACAGTTGTCAAAGCAGATGGGAGAGCTGTAGTGTATATCAGATAGGCAAGAAGGATAAACCATGGAGACATCTTCAAATATAGAAGCCATAAAGCATAGATGTGGGACTTTATATTTGGGTATCACTACAATATGTATTCATAATAATAATTAATAATAGCAAACACGTGTATTGAACTTACTCTAAACTCCTAACTGTTTAAAAGCTTTACATAGAGGAGCTCATTTCATAATTCTAATCCTGTGGAACAGGGAGTATTTTTATCTCTAGTTCACTCATGAAGAATTGTCACATAGGAGGGTAAAGAAACTTGCAAAAAATCATACTGGAATTTGAACAAACATTATATTCTAGAACCTTACTTTTACTATTATAGTATTTCCTGATATATCTAATCTATGAAGCTTATAAATAAAGAGGGCTATCTTCTATTTTCTTATAAGTGGAATAGTTGTAACAAAGATGCTAATGTGTATTGAGAACATATTATGTGTTGGTACTCTTAGGGGCTTTTGTAGTCTCAGGTAATCCTCTCAGTGACTCTATGGGGCAGGTATCCTATATAATAAAAGCCTAATTTGCTAAGTGTTCAGTTGTCTGGTGACTGATTGACTGTTCAACTAATCAAAGTATAATATGCTAATGTTATGCTAAGGCTGCTCAACCATTCGCTATGATGTGCACTGACCACCAGGGAACAGACACTCCTACTGGTAGGTTAGCTTGCTGCTGGGGTCTGGCCGATCCGGACTGAGTGAGATGGGCCAGACATGCCCTGGAGCCCTTACGTGGTCCCTCCCCAGCCCAATCGTGCACTGGTGGGGTCCCTCGGCCTGCCTGCACCCTCTCACAATCTGGGACACCTCAGGGGATGTCAGAGAGCTGGTTTCAGCCCCATCCCTCCAGTCATTCCCCTCAGGAGGGCGCCAGACGCAGGGCTCACAGCTGGTGAGCACTGGTATGGCAGCACGAGCCTCTCCCAATTTGGACTGATTGGGTGTGAGCCTGTAGCAGATACAGTGGGCCCACAGTGGGGCCAAGCTGAGTGGGAGCAGCAGGAAAGAGCTACAGGCGGCATTGGATTGTGGGTTTCAGCCGATCCCCACAGGCCACCCAGAGAAGCCCCATCCACACACAAATTCATGCACTGGGCCTCTAATAATCTATAATAATAAAAGCACAATATGCTAATTAGACCGGACATCCTTCTGGACGACCTTCCAGACAAAACTGATTCTGCAAGGAAAGCCCGGGTTCCTGGTTCCTGCTGGTTGCTGGAGGGAAGCCTGTGCCAGCAGCCAGGGGAAGGAAGGCCTACTCTTGCATGAATTTCGTGCATTGGGCCTCTAGTTATCAAGTATTTAGAGATTATCCTAAACTAAGAAATTGAGGGAGGGAAATGGTAATTCACTTATAAATAGGAGGCTGGGATTTAAAACCATGAAATCTGGCTCTAGAGCCTGCATTTGAATTATAAAAATAATAAAAATAGGTGATTAAATGTGTGTGTGTGTGTGTGCATGTGTGCGTGCGTGCGTGTGTGTGTAATGAAATAACCAACCAAATTTAAAAGTTTTTTGTTTGGAGAAGGTGGATACCATCAGCAATATACTCTGTTCTTTCCTATGTTTGTTCCCTCATTTATTGAAGGGCATTTTTAAAATAAAATTTTTCATGTCCAGCGACTTTACTGAGCGCTGTTTATAGAAAGGTTAAAAAATCACATCGCTCTTCCTCTCTAAAAGTCTTATAGACAAGAGGAAAGAACAGTCAGAATCACACAACTTACAGCCCAGTGACTGCTGAACATAACACCTGTTTGTCTTCTCAGAAGTTAGCGGCAAACCACCTTGGGCCACGTTTTCCCTCCATTTGCAGCTTGGTGAGGAGGGGAAGGCGAGGCTGCCCCCAGGTCTCTCTGGAGAAATGCTGGAGACATTCATAAAAGGATTCTGCTGGAGCACTTGGAAGGCTTCAAGAAATGTTGCTTCATTACTATTTCAAGGTTCTGTTATCCCAAAATGCCTCCTCAAAAACTCTCAGAAGCTGACCTTCAGAAGCTCAGCCCTGCCACGTAGACCGAGAGGGATGTTCCCTGAGGGGAGAAAGCCATTCTTCTGCGGCCTCAGAGGCCTGCGGGATTGCTCACGCCCCAGGTCCTGTGTTGGAAGCTGAGTCCCTGTCAGGTCCTAAGGTTCTATGCTCATCTAGTTTCCTTCTTGTGGAGTGATGGGAAGACTCAGATTGCTTTAAAGTAGAGGGGCTTGTATAAGGACACAAAAGGATTGGGCAACAGGAGAGGATGACAGGAATGTAAACTCAGATGCCAGAAGGCTTGGGTTTGAATCCTGCTTCCCACAAGCCTGAAACTAGCAAAAATTACTTTGGGTCTCAATTTTTTCGTGTCTTAAGTGAGAAAAATAACAGCCATGAGATTACAGAGCACTTTCTGCTGATTACAGGGAAGTGTAGAAGAGTAAGTAGCACTGAGTGAGTGCTCAGGAAGGAGGGAGCTTTTATTGTCACCAGGGATCTGAAGCGCTTGGCCTTAGGTACAATCTGTGGCTCTCACCCTTATGGCATGTCTGATTTTCCCTGTGTACTTATGCTTAGCAATTTGTTTTGAGTTTCAAAATGTTAGTACAGACATGCCCCCCGCCCACATGCAGACTCAACTCTATCTTGTGCATCCCCCCATTTCCAGATTGCATTGCCAGTTGCACCAATCTCTCCTGTTTCTCAGTCCAAATTCCCGAGACAGAGAATTGCCTGGCTCAGCTCACAAATGGCCTTTAGCTTTGCATATAGCAAGCATTGTGAATCTGGTGTCTGTGCCTGGTCCAGTTGGCTGTGTTGTCGGTTGGTATCTTACTCTGTGCAGGCTGCTAGAGTTAAATACCACAGGCTGTGAGACTCATTACACAACAGAAATCTGTTTCTCACAATTCTGAATGTTGGAAGTCTAAGACCAGGGTGCCAGCACGTTCAAATTTTAGCAAAGACCCTCTTCCAGATTGCAGGCTGTGAGCTTCTTGCTATGTCTTCACAGGGTGGAAGGGGCTAGCTGCTCTGTATGTTCTCTTTTATGGAAACACTGTCCCCATGCATGAGGACTCCATCCTCATGACCTAAGCATCTTCCAAAGGCTCCCCTCCTAATACGATCACATGGGCAGTTAGGATTTGAATATATGAATTTGCTGGGACATCACTTTCAGACCATAGCAGTTGGAGTCATTTAGGAATGTTTCTTTGCTCATCAGGGCTTCTGTGGGTCACTGACCCTCATATGAGGACATTTTGAGGCATGACCTATCTTATTCAAATATAGTCAGGTGGAAGAGCAGAGCATGGGGCCAGGAAGTATGTGTTACTAATATTATACAGTGAATTATCATTTCATCTACACATTCCTCATTTCTTTATTACCTCTCCTCACTTCTGCCTTTTGGCTAGTTGTGGTTCATCTTTGTAACTCCTGAGCCAAGCATAACACTGCATGTGTTGAGTATTTAAACATTTATTATGTGTTTAATAAATATTTGATAAATGAATAGAAGAATAAATATCAGATACCCCCCTAATTTCATTTTTAAAGATAATGTTTAAAAGTAATACACTACTTACAACTAAATCATTCCAATAATTTAACTCTAATTCTATATTATGACCTTAATTTATGCTATGTAATTTATTTAGTCACTGACCCCTAAGATAGAATTTATTGTTCCCATTTAACATTTGAGAAAACTAATCCTTAGAAAGCATGCGGGCCCACATGGGTATTAAGCAGTAAATCGGGCATTTAAATCCAGACTTGTTTTATTTCAGAGTTTATATTTCTCATGCTGTTAATGTATGGTGGTGATAGTTTATGTTGCTGATTTTTGACCCACTTCTCTAGCTGTCAAGATCTCTTTGAATATTTATTCTGTCCACCATGGTATTTATCTCCCTATCTCTTTGTTATGTATACATTTATAGGATACACAGTCAGTTTAACATTATAAGGTCAAGTATAGAAGCCAACAACTCAAGTGTGGAGCCCTTCTTAAAGATTGGTGCTAAAGTAATTAATCAATTTTCTCTGGGTGCAGTGTTCAGATATTTACCAGTCCGCTTAGGTGCTGTCCTTCAGCTCATAGTTCTCCATCTTGACCTGAAGCAGGTCATAAGGGATTCTGTGAATGCCATGGGGAAATGACTTCACACTCGTACATCCATTTCCGTATAATTATCTTTCAGCCAATACTTGCTTGTATAGTACATCTATTCCTCATCACCTTCTTTTAAGTGAAGGTTCAATATTTCCTACCTATAGCTGATTTCCCAAGGAAGGCAATAATGAAAAAGCTCTGTTTAAAAAAAATTCTCATCATTGGAAATTTCGCCTCTCTCACTGCCTTTGAGTATAGCATTTATTGCTTGAGAGCTCCCCGTCTATTGGAGAAAGAGCAGAAGGAAGGGTATAACTACAAATTCATGCCCAACTCTGAGGGAATCCACGTTTGGTTCTTCTGTTTTACCATTTGAAAATGAGTAGACTTATAGGGCCCAGACTCTAGTCTAACCCCTCAGAATAGCAAGACAAGACTAAGAGAAGTGTTATGACTTTGATTTCTGAGATTTTTCTAATTTACTATAGAGGTGGAGAACATGAATGCCAGGCTTTTAAAACAATATTGTTTATCATGTGGTATTTGGAGGAGGGAATTTTCTTCTGTTTAAATATTTTTACCTTTAGAAAGACTTTTATGGGTTAGGCTAATGTGTGGAGACAGAATAAGGACACATTATTTTATAGACTAAAAAGACTGAATGATCATAGGTTAAATTATAGAGGGTTTATCAGTGGTTAGAAATATGTTAGGAAGTCCTGATAACATCATAAAACTATGAGAACATAGGCAGTAATACTCTCTCTAGAAATTTCTCATAGGACAGACAGATACACACACACACACACACACACACACAAATAATATATGTAATTTCAAGATGTTCAAAAGCCAATGAAGCCTATGAAGTAGCAACGAAAATAATTTTGTGGTTGGGTCACAACATGAGGAACTGTATTTAAAGGGCCAGAAGGTTGAGAACCACTGTGTTAGAAGTTCTCATCTCAAGAAAAGAAAATGCAACTATGTGAGCTAATCTATGTTAATTACATTTATTGTGGTTATTCTATATATATATATACTATACACACACATATATATATACACACACACACACATATCAAATCATTATTTATGTGGGCTCATACAATGTCATATGTCAACTATATCTCAAAACTAAAAGAAGTAAAAAGGAATCTAGTACTGACTTGCCTAAGTATAATTGGCATTTGATAGTCAATCTAATTTGACAATGAGGAAGCTGGATGTTGGTAAAATCCAAACAATGGGTTCCATTTGGAAACAAACAAAAAAATGGAAGCCTTTTAGGGCTGGGGATATAAATTTCAGTCTTCATCCAGAGGGCCCGTGCTGCTTTGCTGATCTGCATTATTGCCAGGGACAACTGAGAAAGTAAGCTTAGGGATAGGCCAGAATCTTGTGTAGTGTTTTCTGGCAAGAAACGTGCTCTTTGGAGAGTTACCAGGTGTGCTCTGAGGCATAGGAGACACTGCCATGGCCTGCACGCAGGCCCCTCCCTGCGTCTGAGTCTAGGCTCCTAGAAGAACGGGAGCTGTTTGTTTACACTCAGCAGCCGGCGTTTGCTTAGGTCCACCAGTTTAAACTCGTGCCTTTGATTGACTCTCAAGACCCTATGACTGATTGTTAGACCACTTTTTAAAAAAAAATTCTAGTTATTACTGGGACCTTCCCTACTATTCAGTAGCCATAGATTACTGTTTTCCTTTTCTATCCTTTATCTGGGCATTAGGGGTTGTCACTGAATAGTTCCCGTGATTGTTGGCTTTGCAAAAACAGTCAATAGTATTGGCGGCTTTTCCTCACAATTTCCCAGATAATGGTGCTATTTTAATTAGAGTGTGGCTAGGCCTATAAATGAGCTGCTAGACTTTTACCCAGGAAGGAGCATCTATTTCTATTTTAATTCACTACTGATATTCTCTAAGGAAATGCCAAAATGCTTTTTCCATCTGGAATTAGGAATCCTTTATTTTCACTGGGGAAATCTGTGCTCCTGGAAACTCTTTAGTTTGGCTCATTACTCAGTTGCCACGCTTGGAAAACATCAGAAAGAGAAACATCTTAAATGACACCACGGATAGTAGGTGGAGCAGTTTAAAGTGATTTTGATGTTTCCCCACAAGTAGCATATTCTAATCACATAATAGTGTTGTGACACAGTTGGGTACATATTAATATTCATACTTTTGTAAATAAGAAAAAAAAACCACACACCTTTTAGACACATCAAGGTTTTGACTGTGACTTTAGTGAAGTCACTTGACATGTTGAGAGCCAGGTGCCCTGACTTCACACCCATATTCCTGCCATTGGGCACACTGTCCTCCAACCAGGAGTATCTGGAGAGAAAGAGTAAGTGATCGCAAGTATGGGAAGCATAACTTAACTTGCTTCGTTTGGGCTGGGTGCTAGTGGTTTATGCTACTTAAATCAAAAAGCAGTTTGGGGTGGAGAAAGTCGCAGAGCTGAATTTAGAAAGCCTGATCGGTGGTTTTGGCCTTTGGCACCCACACTTTGGGACTTTGTGCACTTATCCTTTCAATCTCAGTTTCCTCACTTATAATTCAGGTTAATAAAACAGTTTGTGGGGTAAATGACATGTTCTACTAACAGACCAGTTTTCTGAAGTACACTGTCAGAGAGGGTCCCTAATAGCAGCCTGGATTCCAGAAAAGGGGGAGGGGTGCCCTGCTAGTAGTTGGGAGGATTATTTGCTCAAATCCTTCCATTTATTTCTCTTCTCCTCTGGGGCTATAGACCGGAGAGGAGACATACTCCTAAATCAGAGAAATGATGTTAACAGCTTTATACAAGGCTCTTTGAAAATGGCAAGTCTGGAGTTCCCTATTCCTCCCCAAACCTAAATGTTGAGGCCCAGATGATCAGAACCAGATGGTGGGGTGGAGGGCACTGGTTTAGAGGGTAGGGGCAGGCAGAGGACCTAGAGAAGAGAGAGCAGAGGCCTGGTTAGGGTCTCTGCTAATACCTACTCTTTCTAGGTTCAGATAAATCAAAGTGCAATAACTGCCTTGACCCCTCATTTATGGTGCACAAGAGAGAACTCATGAACACTGTTTTAATCTTCTGCTCTTCCTCTGATCCTAGCAGAGTAAGCCAATGTTGTGAACGTTTTCATTGAAATATATCCTATATGTTACAGGGTTTGGAACATTCATAAAGTCACAGCATATCAGAGTCGTGAGCGAATTGAGATATCATCCATTCCAGCGATTTCCTTACTTAATTAGACATGGAACTATTCACATCTCATAAAATTCCAGAGTGTAAAATGAATTAAGAAAGTAGCTGCTCTTCCTGAACCAGAGCAGCGCAGAGCTTTTGCCAATCCCCATCAGGGACCCACAGTACCTCCGGAATATACTTTGAAAACCATGGATCTAATCAAACAGTTCATTTCACATTTAGAGGCCGAAACCATAAACAGATTAAATGATTTTTCCCAAGTCGCCTCGTGAATGAGTGGTGAGACGTGAACAAGGACTGAAGTCTCTTTGCTCCCAACTGAGAACACTTTATAACCACTCCGCCCCTTTGCTCAGTGATCCTGGGATTCCTCTTTGGTTATTCATTTACTACGCGGAGTCAACTTAAGTCTTCTGCCCATTCCCCCCCCAGCCTCTTCCTCTTCGTTGTCTGCTGCCCTCATCCATCAATTACTGCCAGACACTCACAGGAGGTGTTTACCTACCCAGGCTTTGTGGGGGAGAGCTTAGGGAAGAATCAGGTGTGGAAAAATACACTTTTGATTCATACGCCTTAAATGCTTCTAGACCCAGATCCTTCTAAATGCAGCGCCGCTGGTTATTTATGGGACTCGTGTTTTCCTGTGAGCGCCTTTTGCATTGAAAACAAGGCGAGAGAGTCATTTCCAGCAGATGCACTGTATGTGAAAGGGAGATTGCGCCTAAATAGGCTACTTTTTCAAGTTTTAATTGGCCTAATTACTTGATGTTTGTAAAGTGCTTTGAAGAAGAAAGGTGCTATATTAGTGTTGCTTGTTATTATTTTAGTTCCCCCAGCGGCATTTGCTAGTTTCTCAAATCGCCTCACTTGAAGTGACCTGATAATCAAATTGCCAGAGAAGGTTTCTTCTTTTTAACTTTTATTTTAACTATTTTTCTTTTTAAAGAGCACCATTAGTCAAACATAAGGAATGTTTGGGAGACTCATGCCGGATGACACAACCTTCTCTTGTGACTAATCCGGCTTTCCTAGCATCTTTCCAGAGCCCAGGAACTGGGCCTTTCTTTACTCTCCGCCTTTCTCCCAAAGTCTGTCTCTGGGAGTGTTGAAACTTGCTTTTCCACAGGCCACATCTGCCCGCAAAATGGTATGTGCTGAACCTCTCTAGAGACAGAGGCTCCTGGGAGACGTGGAAGCGCCCGAGTCCTTAGCAGCAGGGACCAGGAGGGAAAAGAACTGCTCTTATCTTTTAACATCCCCCCACCCCCCCGCCACACACACACACACACACACACACACACACAAACACACAGACTGCAGCTCTAGAGGCTGCCTATGTGTTTCTGAAGACAAATACTGAGGGGTATTTCCTCCCTTTGACATCAGACTTTTGCTCTCCACCCATAACACAGAGCTTTCTTTTCTTCACCTGGGGACATGGTAAAGAAACAACTCAATTTTTGAGAAAACATTGTTGATTTCTAAATTAGATGAGAGAGTAGCTTGATTGTGTGGTGGGAGGAGTCTTTCCCAAACATGAAACAGTCGGTCCAACCTCAGACACACAGGAAGTAACACACTTACCAACAGGTGCCATGCATTGACAGCTTTCTGTGGTCCAAGCGCTGTGACAGGCATTGTTTATAGTTTCACCACAAACTTGGGGTGTTTATCTGAGTGAGAACGTAGCGAGTCAGAGAAGATGGGCACTTGCCTGAATCACACGGGGAGGAAGAGAGAAAGCCAGACTTGGAATCCAGATGTGTCTGACTGCCAGCCCTGAAGCGAGCTTGTTCAGAGATAAGCCCTGAACATGTTGCAGGCACTGCTAGCAGGGCATAAGTCAGGTGTCCCAGTTAATTGTCATCCTAGCTTCAGTACGATCTTTGTACGTTTCTCACACATCTTGGTGTAGGAAACAAGCTCAGAGATATCAGCTAGCATTGTTCTAGTCACCTATCTATTTAGTGGCAGCACCTCAAATTTCATGCTAATGCTATGTATTTTTTGCTTTTTATCTTAATCACCGATTCCAGTGGCAATCCTGTACTTTTACTTTTATGCCATAGCTGTGTTTATTTCTGGACCAGTGTTAATGACGAAAATTTGAAGGCCATATTACCAAAAGCCCTGAACATGTTGCAGGCACTGCTAGCAGGACATTAGTCAGGTGTCCCAATTAATTGTCATCCTAGCTTCAGTATGACCTTTGTACGTTTCTCACACATCTTGGCGTAGGAAACAGGCTCAGAGATATCAGCTACCATTGTTCAAGTCACATATCTATTTAGTGGCAGCACCTCAAATTTCATGCTAATGCTATGCATTTTTTTGCTTTTTATCTTAATCACCGATTCCAGTGGCAATCCTGTACTTTACTTTTATGCCATAGCTGTGTTTATTTCTAGACCAGTGTTAATGATGAAAATTTGAAGGCCTTATTACCAACTACACCAGCGGTTCTCAACCTGTGAATCGCGACCCCTTTGGGGGTCGAACGACCCTGTCACAGAGGTCGCCTAAATACATCCTGCATATCAGATATTTACATTACGATTCATAACAGTAGCAACATTACAGTTATGAAGTAACAACGAAAATATTTTGATGGTTGGGGGTCACCACAACATGAGGAACTGTATTAAAGGGTTGGGCATTAGGAGGGTTGAGAACCACTGAACTAGACCAAACTGTCCAAGAAAGACTAAGAAACTGAAACAAGGAACAAGTTATCTCTCTTGTTGATTAAATGACCAAACCTTTCTAAACTCAGATTCTCCTGAGGATATCAGAGAGTTATCAGTTGTCACATTATTTTATTGAGAATATATATTTTTAATAAATTTTATTATTTGTTGAATTCATTGGGGTGACTGGTTAATAAAATGACATAGGTTTCAGGTAGGCAGTTCTATAATATATCATCTGTATGTTGTATTGTGTGTTCACCACCCCAAGACAAGTCTCTTTCTGTCACCATTTGTAATAATAATAACCACATCAATAATATACGGCTAACAATTAATAAGGCTTACTATGTGTTGTTACAAGCACCTTTCATGGATTAACTAATTTAACCCTCAGAATAACTCCCATAGTTGGTATCTTCATTAACCCTACTTTACCAAAAGGAACCATGGTCAAGTTTTAGTGAATGGAAGAAAACTGAGTCTAAGTGTGAAGTGGATTCTGGAGCAGTTGTCTTTGTGGAAGAGAAAATCCTATGAGAATGTCCAGACTTTCTTTCCAGAATCAAACCTTTGCTCCCTTCACCTTATACCACTTTTGCCCTAATCAACTGGGTAAAACTGAATATCAATAGAAGTAATACAAATAAAAGAGAAAGAAAATTTTCATAGGGTCACTGGACCAGACCGGTTCTGTAATGGGTCTGGTCTGGCCCTGACTGGGCCTGGGGCAGGGTCTTGGACATCCAGGCTCTTGACTCATGCAACAGAAAATTCCAGCATGAGTCAGAGTGAGAACAAAAGCAAGTGTTTGTTTCAGCTAGAGAAAAAGGGGCCAGGATGTGGGAGCTGCAGGCTGTGAAAGTAGAATCCAAGTGGCCCCAGGGTGAACTCCAGAGTTAGTTCTAGAAATTGTATGTTTTTCTAAAGATGGATTATTTCTAAGCTTTGTGGTGCTAAATTCTGCCTCTGCCTTCTAGTTTGGGATTGGGTGGGATCTTGTTCCTAATAAATATGGTCCATCTGGAAGTGTCATGGCATTTGACCTCCGGGGCCCCTTCGGTGGTGTCAGTTTCCATAATCTACACTAATAAAAGAGAAACATGGTAATTGGCATACTACCGCTACCCTTCCCATTGGCTAATCAGCGAGATATGCAAATTAACTGGCAGCCAAGATGGTGGCCGGCAGCCAGGCAGCTGATGCGAACAGGGAGGCTTGCTTGCTTCAGTGACTGAGGACTCCAACGTTCCCAGCTGGGCTTCAGCCCGCTGGACCGCAACATTGTATCAAATACAGATGGTAAACAAAGGCCAGAAACCTGTTTTCAGCAGCGGAGGCCTCAGAGCTAAAGCTGGCCAAGAATAAAAAAAAAAGTAGCGGTGGGGAGTTTTCGTCCCCCGCCAGCCTGAAAACGGCCCCCAGCTCCGCACCCAGACTGGCCAGGCTCCCCGGTGGGGACCCCCACCCTGAAGGGTGTGTGACCAGCTGCAAACAGCCATCATCCCCTCACCCAGGCTGGCCAGGCCCCCCAGTGGGGACTCCCCCCCTGATCCAGGACCCCCTTCAGGGCAAACCAGTCAGCCCCACCTGTGCACCAGGCCTCTACCCTATATAGTAAAAGGGTAATATACCTCCTAGCACCGGGATCAGCGTGAGAGGGGGCAGCACCCAAACACCCGGATCGCCTTGCAGCTCTGTGTGTGACAGGGGGCGCCCCCCCCTCCGCCCCCCATGGGCCCTGCTCTGTGTGTGACGGGGGAGAGCCATAACCGCCCCATTGGCCCTGCCCTGAGTATGAGAGTGGTGGTGCCCCAACCCCCTAATCGGCCCTACCCTGAGCGTGACTGAGGGTGGCATCACAACCTCCCGATCCGCCTTGCTCTGTGCATGACAGGGGGCGGCGCCCCAACTCCCCAATCGGCTCTGCTCTGAGCCTGACCAGGGGCTGCACCTAGGGATTGGGCCTGCCCTCTGCCACCCCGGAGCAGGCCTAAGCCAGCAGGTCGTTATCTCCCGAGGGGTCCCAGACTGTGAGAGGGCACAGGCCAGGCTGAGGGACCGCCCCCCCTTCCCCCCGAGTGCACAAATTTTTGTGCACCGGGCCTCTAGTGACGGTATAATGAGCTTTGGGGTCCTTCTCTGGTCAATTTTTCCTGCATCTTGGGTTGATCTGGTTTTAGGCAGTTCTCATTGTTATTGACTTCTATGATCACCGCAGGGGTTTCTTACCACAAACTGTTTTCCTTTGATTATATGTGGAGAGAGGACCTAATGGCTTATTGGCCAGTGATGTCAGCTCCTACTTTCCCATTCCACTTGTTGGGATTTTTCTCTTTTTCAATCGTGGCTCAATAGAATAGAGCAACAGCAAAATCCGAAGGACAAAATAAACAAGGTGGGACCAATCCGCTGGAGGAAAAGGAGGAAGAGAGCTCTTGGAGGTAATTGTGCAGATCTGTAAAGAACCTCCTGTCTCTCTGAGAACTGGTTCATTTTTGAGAATTACTAGTAATTGCCTGACTACCTTCCCATCTCCAGTCCTTTTCCTCTGACTCTCTGTTTAATTTTCCTTTCATCATGGAAGTTTAGGACTCTGAGTATAAAGACCGAGTTTATAAAACTAAACAGACCCGTCTTTTAGTTTCTCAGGCTGACTCAGGAAGGTCAGGTAGAAGATGCTGATTTTTAATACAAGTCAGTGGCTCCGATGTCTTTCGTTAATTTTTGAACACATCACAAAGTACGTTTAACAGTTTAATGAAAAAAGAGGGAAAACTTATGCTTTCACTCTATTTAATGTTTTCCAGGTAACTACCATCTATTTTAGGATGGCAGATGATTCTAATAAAACATTACACTTCAATTTATACATAGCATTTTATTGAAAAGTTTCATGCAAATAAAGTTCTAAAAATGGAATCTTGTTTTCATATGGATTTAACATTAAGTCCAGTTCTCCTCTCTTTTTCATTTCTAAAGTTCTTATTTCAAGTTCATTCCCATTGGTTTGTCTCCAAACTCTTTTGCTAAATAGGGTATGGATCAAGTGTGACCTATGAAAAAGTAGAGAAATATTTTCAATGGAGAAACCTCAGTTAAAGATCTCTGGTCTGTGGCACACATGATTGATAATTGGTGTCCTGTGCTTCCTACAGGAGGCATCTGATGTTTCTCCTTTAAAGACGTTAAGATTGATCATTGGGTTCCGATGGTTGTCAGGTCAGACCATCTGTTAGAGAATTCCCCTCAGACATTTCCCTAACAGATTTTAGGTGATCATTGTCTAGAGATCCATCATTGCTTTATACATTGAAAAATGATGATTTTCCAATGCTATCAATCATTTACCATTGATTAGCTGGTATTATTCTATAAAGAGAAACTTTCCCAGTGAAGAGACTGAGAAATATGTACTTATGCTCACTTTACTGATAAGAAAAACTGAGAGCTAAAACGATTTCAGAAGAAATGTGATGACTTGCTCAAAGCCACACAAATATCTGCCTTCTGACCAGAATAAGCATCAAATATATCAGTGCATAATGAGAGGCTCATTCTTGACTAGATCAGATATCTCCAGCTCCACTGTCTACAGGGGTCATTTAGATGCCAAATGTGTAAATTAGAGCTATATAATATAGTGGGTCTGATGGGATTAATGGCCAAAATAGGGCTTTTATGAAAGCCTTGAAATTTTCAAGCTTTAAAACACTGTACTGGACAGAAATACACATCATTGAGTATAAATTCTGAGTGGTTATTTAGACTGTTTTCTCAGCGCACACACACGTATCTCTCATATTATTATGATAATGACATGAAAACCCAAGGCTTAATGGCCAAAGTAACATATATAGGTAGCAGTATGGCCTGGTGATCTTGCTGGAGGAAGTGGGGTTCTTTCATGGGATTACAAAAAAAAACAACACAAAAAACAAACATTCTGAGGTTTGAGAGAGAGAGGTCGTGGGGAGGTAAGATTTATCTGGGTGGAAAGACATGGCTGCCCCAGGTTCCCAGTGTCTCGACTCCTTCGGTCCTGCTGTGGAAAAAGCCCAATCTTGTCTTCACCAGGCCCAGAAATAGGGCCAGTGTCCAGAGATTCTGTGCTGTGCCAAGTTTAGTCCATATCAAAGCTTAGTTTAGTTCCTGGCTGCACTCTGGCCAATGGTGCTGCTGTATCCAGTACCCAGATTCAGCTTTAAGCCTGCTTGAAGTCCAGGAGGTTGCTGTGAAGAGAAAACATGTGAGCAAACACGGTGAGCATGTGTTACTGAAAGAGGGAGAAAGAAAGAGAAAAGGGGGAAGGGGGCGGGGGAGAGAGAGAGAGAGAGAGAGAGAGAGAGAGAGAGAGAGAGATTGATTCTTTGTTAGGCTGATTATATTATCTCTGGCTTGAGACAGACCAGGCACTTCTTCAAACTAAACAATAAACTTCCCAAGCTTTTTTAAAAAAAATAATTAATTAATTAATTAAAGAATATGGGAGAGGGATAGAGAGGATCATTGATGAAAGAGAAACATGGATAGACTACCTTCTGCACGCCCCCTACTGGGGGTCAAGCCCGCAACGTGGGCATGTGCCCCAACCAGGAATCGGACTAGTGAACTCTTGTTACATGGGTCCATGCTCAATCAACTGAGCTATACCGGCCAGGAAACTTCCCAAGCTTTTGAGTGCTTGAGCAGGATCCTCCCCCTAACCAATGCATTTGGGGTCCTTTGTCCCTTATCCATCTGATCCTCTTCCCAGGCTAGACAAACAGGCCTCTATTGTCATATTTTGGCTTTTACTGCACACTCCCTTACTTCCCCCTAGGGTCTGGGAGAGTGGACTAGGGAGATCAAAAATGCTGTGATCTCCTGGATTATATGAAGCTGTAACTTCCTGGTTAAACAACCTTATGTTTCCTAGTTGATTATGTTTAATAATGTCTGATTCCTTTTGCTCTCTTCCTTTATTAATATTTAGCCATCTGTGCTAACAGTAAGGCAGTCACCATATATAGTAACAATCAGTTCATTTTTTTTTCAATTTCTAAAGTTAAAGGGCTCAGTAATATCTATCAAAATCAACTTTTATAGACATACTAGGGGCCCGGTGCACGAAATTCATGCACTGGGTGGGGGTGGAGGGGAGTGTCCCCTCAGCCCAGCCTGCCCCCTCTCACATACTGGGAGCCCTCAGGCGTTGACCCCCATCAATCTCCAATCGCAGGATTGGCCCCTTGCCCAGGCCTGACGCCTCTGCCAGAGGCGTCAGGCTTGGACAGGGGACCCCCATCTCCCCCCGATCACTGGCTCTGACCCCCGCCCCGGCCTGAGGCCCCCGGCCCAGGAATCATGCCTGGGCAGGGGACCCCCATCTCCCCCT
>NW_006296627.1:485837-514166 GCF_000327345.1 Myotis davidii | reverse complement strand
CTGCCCCTGCCCAGGCCTAATGCCTCTGGCCGATGCGTCCTGCCCGGGCAGAGGGGACCCGAAGCTGCAGCGGCCCCGCAATCGTGGGCTCCGCTTTAGGCCCAGGCAAGGGACCCCTAGCTCCAGGGACTGCCAGCTTCAACCATGCCCAGCTCCCATCGCTGGCTCCACCCCCACTTCCGGCTCTTAGCTCCTCCCTGGGTTTCCGATCACTGTCAATGGCAGGGGGCTTCTTCCTGCTTTCCCTTTCGCCTCCCTGCATTGTGCCTACATATGCAAATTAATCTCCATTTTTATTGTCAGTTAACTGTCATCTGAGTTGGCAGTTAATTTGCATATAGCCCTGATTAGCCAATGAAAAGGGTAGCGTTGTATGCCAATTACCATTTTTCTCTTTTATTAGTGTAGATATATTATAATCATAAGAATGGCATTAGCTATACAGGCCATAACAAAAATGGTGCAATTTTGAATTGCTTTCCATCTTTTCTGCTACTGTTCTGGAGTGCTTCATTTTCTTGGTATAGCATTCTTCAACTTTAGCATCTTATTCTCACCCATGTAAGAGCCCCATTGTTAACAACTTAGACTCTGCAGTTACAAACACACCTGCCACCATTTAGCATTATAACCTTGAAAAAATGATCATCTTCAGTCTCTTCCTCTTCAGTTGTAAAATGGAAATCCCCATAGTAAATGCATCATCATAGTATTCTAGGTGTTAAAGAAAATAATTTCTTAAGTATTAACTAAATTGCCCATCTCATGCAACCCACATTTTCTATAGTTCATGTCATTTATTCCAAATCTTGGAAAGAATATTTCCACAAGTGTTTTTAGTTTGTTTCTTGGTCAACCTTATTTGTTGCAGTTATCTCAAGTGTAAACCACACTTTTACTGACTTCAAAAACACACAAAAGGAACTGGGAAAAGCGGTGTGAAATCCCTCAGTGTCGACAGGTCACCCCTGACTGTGTGGGAGGAAGAGGATAAGTGCAGAGGGAGGAGCAGGGATCCCAGGTCCAAAGAGAGGGCAGGAGTGCCTGCAGCGCTCGCTGTGTGACCCTGGACCCTGAGCCAGCTGTTCACCCTGTGGTTCCGTTGGCTGCTGAAGAGGATGCTGTATTGCCTTTGGTTATATACTCAACTTACCTGTGATCCTAAGGTGGTTGGGCTACTGAAGAAAGCTTTGCAGACCTTATAAATTTAGTCAGGCCCATGGGCACATGTACATGATGCATACACACACACCTAGTATTTACTGACTAACTGATTTTAGAAAAGCACAGCTATCTAAAACCACCTTTATCACCCTGTGATTGTATGCTTGCTCTTTTCCCTTCTAGAAACAATCTTTTTTCTTACATTTGTTTAATTTTTACATGCTACTAAAAATTAACAGACACTACTGTACTAAATGCCTGAGTTATTTCCTTTAATAAAGTGTCCAAGTGTATGTGGGGAAGGGAGGACAAACAGGCATTTTGTCGTGCAGGGGATGGTATGCTCGATTTGGTCCTAGCAACACCAAGTAATCTGAGATGCCTGGTCTCCTCCAGCCTCAGAGAATCCTCTGTAGGAAGTGGAATATATGTAGAGTGATGGGAAGGACACTGAGTTATTTCAGACTGTAAATTCCCTAAGTGCAGGGCTCGATCTTGGTTGTTCAGGCTGCTATAACAAAATACTGTAGACTGGATGGCTTATAAACAACTGAAATTCATTCCCCATAGTTCTGGAGGCCAGAGGTGCGAAATCAAGGCACCTGCCAATTCTTTGTCTTGTGAGAACCTCCTCGCTGGTAAGGATCATCTTCTCATGGCTGTAACCAAACATGCAAGAAGGAAGAGGGCGCTCTCTGTGGCCTGTCTTAAAAGGGCACTGATCCCATTCATGAGGGCTCCACCCTCATGACCTAAGCATCTCCTGAAGGCCCACCTCCTAACACCATCACATAAGGCCTTAGGTTTCAACACAAGAATCTTGGAGGGACATCAACATTTAAACTATAGCAGGCCCCTATCTTATTCCTCTTTAACACTAGTGTTAATACCTAGCACATACCTGATCCTGGAGCAATGTTTGGGGGACTGAATTGAAAATAAACTTTGTGTGTATATCCTAGAGTCAAGCCAGGAGAGAGAAGTACCTAAATCAAATGACCCTAGAGATGGAATTCTACTCTTTCTAGAGAAGTAGTTTTTCCACGTTATAGTTCACCTGTCATTACAGTTTTACCCTTAATTCATACCAACATCTTTACCTTTTTGAAGTCCACTTAACTCTCCTACACTAGTCATTTGATATTTATGCCATAACAATATTGAGAGTATGACATCCGTTAAGCATACAATGCTGATTTGGCTTCTTTAATCTTACCCCGTAAGTCTGTATCTCTGCCTCTATCATTTTTGCTGCTCTTTTCTAGACCATTTCCAGCTTCACTGCATTAAGTCATTGTAAAAGCTGCCAAAATAAAGTTCAGGATTCCTGGGCTGGGGACAGCTGCCCTGTGAATAATTGTATTCATAAAGCAGCAGTTATTTCCTTTTTATATTTATATATTTAATCTCAGTAGACAGAGCACTTCTTCAGGAAAGGATCAAGATTCATTTTTATATTATCAATCTTGCAGTGGTTGCAGCATAATAGGTGCTGAATAAACATGAACTAAGTAAATATAGGGATATGAAGTATCACTGTCTTTCCTACCTTCTGTCAGTGTCATTTTAATAAGAATGATTTGATTTGGTCCAAATTGATATGGATTCTTCTTTTTCCCTATTTTTGTACTTGTCTATGACTGAAAATAAATCAAGGCCAGGGCATGTAGTGAAGATATACAGCACCCCTTTTGGGAAAGATACACTTTTCTTTCACATTCTTCAATTTCTTCTTCCTTACAGTTAAATATTTAAATTATTTAGATGGTACTTACTTTGCATATGGTCCTTGTTGACTTTTACTTTTCCAACAGTCTGATGAATCCTGAAGAAATTGATAGAGTAAGCTATAAAGATACAATAGTAACAATATATTTATAACTTTGCACCCCTCATTTTGTATTATTTTGTTTTTCTTGCTCTGGAAAAGAAACTTTCTGAACAATGTGGAAACAAAATTAAATAAGAATATTTAATTCTAGTTATTTTTACATTTTGTTATCATTGTTCTGTAAATATACCACATGTATGAAATATACATTCCAATATTTATATCAAGACTTCTAAGAGCAATGATAGGATATTTTAAGGGACCCTTTCCTGGATTTGGGCCTCCAAAAATATTTATTATATGTTTATTCAATTATGAATTTATTTTGTTAAAAAAACCTCATTAGTTTATTCCAGTGTTCCAATCACATATTTTGCATTGATCATTTAATATTGGAGGTGATAGTAAAACAGATATTGCTGGACCCTATTATTGCTGGAGCTGTGAGACACTGGATATTTAAATATTCTATATAATAAAAGGCTAAAATGCAAATCGACCAAACAACAAAGCAACCAGTTGCTATGATGCATAGTGACCACCAGGAGGCAGATGCTCAATGCAGGAGCCGCCCCCCAGTGGTCAGTGTGCTCCCACAGCAGGAGGCCTCTCAGCCAGAAGCCGGGTTCGTGGCTGGCAAGAGCAGTGGCATTGGCGGGAGCCTCTCCTGCCTCCAATGCAGCGTTAAGGATGTTGGACATTCCCCAAGGGCTCCCGAACTGCCAGAGGGCACAGGCCGGGCTGAGGGGACTCCCCCCCCCCAACTCCCTGTGAATGCATTTTGTGCACCGGGCTTCTAGTCACATAATAAAATGGTGGTATGTTCTAAGCCCATTCTGAGTGAAGAAGTCCATGTCTTCTATATTATCTAGATCTATATTTAGCAATGACAGTAAGACATATTCCACATATTTCAAATAATAATGAACCTGTCAGTTCTATATTGTTTTTTTTAAAAAAAATCATGGTGACTTTTACATGTTACATTGCTTGTATGTATTTTGCTTCTAATTGGTGGTCTGAGCATCCTAAGAATCCATGCCTAACTTACCTGTGAAAAGTACATGCAGGTTTTTCTCTAGTGCAGTTCTCCAGCTAGGGTCTGAGTTAAGAAAACAGCTGCCATTATTGCTGTTAAAACCACATCCTTGTCACTGTGGTGATGAGTCCTGATTTAGTGTTTGCTTGTTTGTTTTCTCCTCTTTTGGTTAATCCTCACCTGAGTACATTTTTCTATTGATGTGAGAGAAACGCACTGATTGGTTGTCTCCTGCAGGAGCCCTGTCCAGGGCCTGGGCCGGGGAGGAGCCTGAAACCAAGGTATATGTCCTTTACCAGAATCTAACTTGGGACCCTTCAGTCCACCAAACTGGCCAGGGCCTGAATTCATTTTAAATGAATCATGGGAAGGAATCTATTTCTAGCAATTATAGAACAACTACAGGCCCAGTGCATAGATTCGTGCACCAGTGGTGTCCCTCCGTGTAGCCTGCAGGGATCTGGCTGAAACTGAAACCGGAAGTCCAACACCGTCCCTGCCTGCCACTCCTGCTCATCCCAGCCTTGCTGAGTCTGCCGCTGACGCTCAGTAGGCTTGCTGCTACTTCGCTGTGGTCTCCAGGCTGCGGTGGCCAGCCATGAGCCCTGCATCTGGCACCTGTCAGTCAGCCGAGCGGCGCTCCTGCTGTGGGAGTGCACTGACCTCCTTCTACACACCCTTTATGTTATCAGAGACCTCTCCCATGCTGCCTAGACTTGACTTCAGAGAGACTCAGGCCATCACTACCAACTCGATAGTCACATTTGAAAGGCATGTGGTTTTGGTGACAGCTTGTTAGAAAGCAACCATGACCTTTAGAGATCTCCACTCCACTTAGTACAATTAGTAAGAAGTTCCTGCCTTAGGCATGAGGTCTCTGCTTGGGGAAATTTGGGGATTGTCAGAAAGGGATAAAAGATGATGGGATGCCAGGGAAGGAGAGAAAGGTTGGCATCCATCAATCAGCAGCCTGAGTGAATGACACGGGTGGATTTCCTTTAGCTTTCTAGTTGTCAGATATTGAGACAAATGATGGTGCCACTGTTGGCACCACCAAAACATATCTTCTGATGCCTCTGGCAATTTACCTCTCCACTGTGTTCCACTTATCATTTCCAGCCTACATCCAAGATCACTTATTCCTGTTGCAGGATTGTTTCCAGTGCATGAATACACTAATTGGTCACTGGAACAAAAAGAAGAAGTAAATTCCTCCTTTTTTATTGTCAAGGAAGAACTGCCCAAGGGAACTTTCTGTGTTGATGGTTATAGCACTGAGCACTGGCCATGTGACTAGTGTGAATAAGATACTAAATTTTAAAAGCTGTTTCATTTTAATCTAAAAAGCCATGTGGCTACTGGCTACTGTATTACATAGCATGATCTTATACAAAACTTGCTTTGTGCTTCCTCAGATTATTTTTACAAAAATACACGGAATTCCCTTCCCCTTCCTTCTATTACCACATCATCAACACACAAAGCAACTTCTAAAACCATTTTTTTTTAAATAACAATTGTTCTTTTTATTTTTTGATATATTTTATTTTACTTCCCCATCACCATTTATGCCCTCTTCTACCCCTTCTCCCTCAGGAATCACATCTGTTGTCCATGTCCATGAGTTCTCTTTCTCTCTCTCTCTAAAATATTTTTTTTCTTGATTTCAGAGAAGAAGAGAGAGGGAGAGAGAGAGATAGAAACATCAATGATGAGAGGGAATCATTGATCAGCTGCCTCCTGCACACTGGGGTTTGAGCCTGCAACCCTGGCATGTGCCCCAACTGGAATCAAACCATGACCTTCAGTTCATAGTTCAATACTCAACCACTGAGCCATGCAAGATGGGCTCTTCATCTCTTTCTTTCTGTCTTTATCATATCACAATATTTGTCTGTTTCCCTGCACCCATCATCATGTCCAGCTGTCTCAAATGCGAAAGTATTTCTTTATTCTGACATTGACCCCATGAGAGGCAATGTTTTCCAGAGCTGCATCTTGTTTTCCTTTCCTCCAAATTTCCTCGGAGCCTTCCCCCACCCCTCCTCTTAACTATCCATAGGATTCCCAATATTCCTATGCTCATAACTGGGTGTGCAAGATGACCAAAAAGAATGATCCTCAAACACCGTATTATTCATCAGACAGAGAATAATAAAAGCAGTACAAATAGTTTAGATTTATAGAGGGCAGGAGAAAAGAAACTACTGAGGAGAAAAGAAAGTGCCTGGTGAATACTTGCATCAAGCAATCAATAAATGAGCACTCACTAAATAGCAGGCCTTTAGCTCAACTCTGTATGCACTTTTAGATGTGATTCTTATAATAGCATCTTTTCACGAGATTTATTCCTCCTGGCATTTTACTTTTACCGAAACTAATGGTCAGGTTATCCAGAGAGCAAAGGACTGTCCAAAGCTTGAACCAAGGTCTGCCTGCCTCCTCTCATAAACTATGGACACTTTGTAATTCTTCCATTAGTCCCTCAAAATTCTCATGGAATAATGAGTCCTGGGTTCTTCATAGCCTCCCTCTCCTCCAGAATTTTACTTTTTGATTGTTAAATTCTAATGCTTTTTTTTTTACCCCCCTATAACCTTTTGTATATAATCTCTTTTATTTGTCAGCATAAACTTTTGCTTTTTCCTCTTGGTAGCACAGCCCAGCTCCCTTAAAAGGAAGGATTGTTGTTCTTGCAGTTTGCATCAAATAACAAATCTTTGGTTGATGCAAAAAAATTAGTCATTAAAACTTGGCCATCTGCTTCTCTAATCTCCTTAAAGTACCATATCAAATTGGCAGACACTATTGAAGTTCTAAGGAAAAAATTCTTAGTGTATAAAAAGTGACATTAAAGGTTTATTTCCTCTTCTGGTGGCCTAATAATATTAATGGCAAAACACGCAAAGGATTAATAGGTCCTTCCGGCAGAGGCTCAGTTATCGCAATCCTGAGGAATTCTGCAGGCTAAAAATATAAGCCCTATGGTACCTTCATAGACATAAATAATTTGGTTTTTCTTCTCTGTGAAGGAGAGCCTGTCACTCGAAAGGCAATTTTTCTCTTTGATCCTTTGTACTGTAATTTCATGTACTCTTTGTAATGCACACTCCCACATAAAGTGTGTTCTTCTCTCTACCCTTAGCCTTGCAAACCATCTCTCTCTACCAGCCAGTCTACAAAAAGGAACATACTTCTAAGAGAGTAATTTTTTTTTGTTTTTCCTCTTGTGTGTTCAAAATATGTTCAGGAGAATTATGTGAAAACTAGAGGCCCTGTGCACAAGTTCTGCACCAGTGGGGTCACTTGGCCTGACCTGTGGGATCAGGCCAAAATTGGCTCCCTAACATCCCCCAAGGGGTCCTGGATTGCTAGAGGGCACAGGCCAGGCCAAGGGACCCCACTGGTGCACAATTGGGGCCAAGGAGGGATGCACGAGGTTGGCCAGCCAGGGAGGGACCACAGGTCTGGCCCATCTCCCTCAGTCCCCATTGGCCAGACCCCAGCAGCAAGCTAACCTATCAATCAGAGCGTCTGCCCCCTGGTGGGCAGTGCACATCATAGCGAGTGGTTGAGCGGCATTAGCATATCATTAGCTTATTATGTTTTGATTGGTTGAAAGGCCAACTTGTCAACTGGACACTTAGCATATTAGCCTTTTATTATATCGGATATAGGACACAACCCAGGCAATATTTAAATGAAGAAGTTTCATAAGTCAGTGTCTTCAGACCTTAAACTCAATCCCTTGGAGGAATATTAGCAGTCATGTTTGCTGGGAGGCAAATCTGAAAAGGTAGAGTAAGGAGTTGATGGGCATACTCAGTTCCTGCTCCCAAATTCACCAGTTACCGTATTTGCCGGCGTATAAGACAATCTTTTGGCCCTGAAAAATATGCCTCCAAGTGGGGGGTCGTCTTATACGCCAGGTACACTTCAGATAGACTGCCCATAGTGCTTGCCCCGTGCCATAGTGGCCTCCCGATGCCCGCCCACTTCATTCCACATACCGTTCAGGCATCAACAGCGCTGCTGGGTGTATGCTCGGCTGTTATGCGATTTGACCACACTCGCAAAATCGCACACAGCCGACCATACACCCAGTATGATAGCGCAAAATCGCGAATCGCGATACCATACTGGGTGTATGGTTGGCTGTGTGCCATTTTGCGAGTGTGGTAAATTCGGGTTACCGTATATTTCTTTACATATGCATTGAAGATTCGCGATTTTGCGCTATCATGGTGCCTGTTAGAATGTTGAAGAGCTCGCACTTGCGCACTAGTGAGGTCCCCTATTTGTTATCTTACTTCTATCATTGACAGTCCCTCTAGGTTGTGGGCTGCTTGCCTGTGTTCCTGAGAAGCATCTACGGTACCAGTCTATAGAGTGTGTTTTCTTTAGTGAATTACCGGTATGTTTACCGGTAATAAACTTGCACAGTTTTATGTATATGTTTGATTACATACAGCCTTGTGACAGTTTTCCTGCATGTCATAAGCATTTGAATATAAATTAAAATGTTAAAATCAAATCTGATATTGTTTTACCTTTTATTTGGTGTGTGGAAGGTGTGCGGAAGAGGGGGTAGTCTTATACGGCGAGTATATAACAAACTCTGTATTTTGAGTGGAAATGTTAGGGGGCCATCTTATACGCCCAGTCGTCTTATACGCCGGCAAATACGGTAGATAAATCCTCTCCTCCCCCGTGAGTGGAATGAATGGAGGAATGGGAACAAACTGGAAGAGTCTCTTCCATACATTTCCATCCTGAAAGTGGGCAGCAAATTTACATTCCACTATGGAAAGATGAGACAAGTGGAGTCAGTGTCCACTGCCCATTGTAGCCACTGTTACAATATTCATTTTACAGATAAGAAAATAAAGACTTCAAAAGTGAATCCAACCTCTACGGTGAAGGCTGAGGCTTTAAATGCAGGTCATCCTGACTCCAGCATCTGTTCTCTTAACGATGCCCGTACTACCTCATATATTTAAAGGAGACAAATAAATAAAGCAATTTTGACTGATTTCCAGACTTCAAAGAATTATGTGTGGTTTCTTTTGCAATTATCACTGGGTTAAACACACCATAATTAATAAGCATGTAGAGTAAATATATTCAGGGGAAAAGATGATATGGAATTCACTTGCATATGCTCAAAGCACTAACATGATTGAAAACAGGCCCTGTTGCTGTTATAAATGTGTGATGCAGTATTTCTTGAATATAAAATGTGGTAGGATACTCTGCTAGAGAATTAATTATAAATGTGGCAGTCTCATTTGCAGAGATTATGGCAAGTCCTCAACATTTCCCTTCAAGTTCATTGCGTCGAATTGCAAAGTGTAACAACCCATAAGGTATATGTAAGCTGTACTGAAATTCTTTTGGGGGTACTTTTAGGTTTTTGAATTTTAGCATGGCCATAGGTTGTGAAATTTGATCACCTTGGAAATGGTGGTGGTCTGTTTCTGGAAAGAGAGATGATCTTAAAAAGAGGAACAGGTTGCTGCTTCTACACACACACACACACACACCATGCACACACACACACACTCACAAACACACACACACGAGTTTGTTTTCCATAGAGACATTATGCATGGATCATTCCTTCTTCAATGTCAACCAACTTGGGAACCTTCTCTAAAAACACTTTTACTAAACTCATTCATAGCAATATCCAGAGCATACTTTTATCCTTAACCTGAAAGTCACAAGGCATCTCTTCTCTCATGAATCCCTTGAGTGATCCCAGCAATCAAGGAGGTGTACTTCGGCAACTTCTTTCATCTCTTCTCACACAGGAGTCCCATAAGCGATATGAGCAGGGCTGATTTTGGCCTACGAGTTTGACTAATGGAAAATTCCATCTGAGAAACATTGGGATCATTTGCAGTTTTTCTTTATAGACTCCTAACTGTCACAGTTAGGCTGCCTAACTATTAAGGAGTCACTACTTTAAGTGGCTTTGCTGTCATGAGTGTCCATTACTGAAAATCATGCCAGAGGAAGTTGTGTTGGAGCAGTGAAAACAAAAGCATAATGATAAAATAGGCACGTGGTCATAATAATGACTTATGCTAGAGGATTAGCTGATAAAGTCCTGTTTTAGTTTCCTAGGGCTGCCGCAGAAATTATTACAAATTGGGTGGTCTAAAAGTTTAAAAATGTATTCTCTTACAGCTTTGAAGGCTACAGATCTAAAGTCAAGTTGTCGGCAGGGCCTCCGCTCTCCCCCACCACCCAAGATTTCCAGCAATAACCCTTCCTTGCCTCTCCCTGGCCCCTGGTGACCCCTGGCAATCCTTGGCTTTTTTTGGCTTGCAGCTGCATCATTCCAGGCTCTGCATCCATCATCACCTGTTTCCCTCCCTCACCCTACCCCCTTCTCCCCCCTCGCCCTGGATCTTCTTATAAGGACACCAGTCATCAGGTCCAGGGCTCACCACAACCCAGTGTAACTTAAGTCTAATCACATCTGCAAAGACTCTATTTCTAAATAAGGTCACATTCTGAGGTTCCAGAGGAACATCAATTTTGCAGAGGATACCATTCAACCCAGTACAAATTCTAAATGCAGTAATTATTAAACAAGGCTCCTTGATAACTGCTTGGCTACTCCCCAATGGTAGTACTCTGCAAAGGAAAACTGCTAAAGCATCAAACTGTCTAGAGCAATGGTTCTCAACCTGTGGGTCACGGCCCCTTTGGGGGTTGAACGACGCTTTCACAGGGGTCGCCTAAGACCATAGGAAAATACCTATATAATTACATATTGTTTTTGTGATGAATGACTATGCTTTAATTATGTTCAATGTGTAACAATGAAATTGGGGGTCACCACAACATGAGGAACTGTATTAAAGGGTCGCGGCATTAGGAAGGCTGAGAACCACTGGTCTAGAGCCTAATGGAAAGCTTTCTCTGAGGAATTCCTGTAGGAATAAGCCTACGTTGAACACTTACTTACTTGCACAAGAATGGCTGAGGTAGGTTGGTATTTGAGACACAAAAGGAGAAAACATCTTGACAAGAAAATTCACTCTCTTGCTTACACTATACAGGGGAAACAGAAGCTTAAAGTCTCTTTGCAAATCTTTTACTAGTAGAAACAGGATCCTAGTGAAACAGCGTCATCTCAAATTCCATAATAAATATATTGTAATGCCCACACTTGCATTTTTCCCCCTCAAATGGTTTTCTCCTATTCTGTTTATAGTTCCTTCCATTGGGTACTTAGCACTGACTGCCTCATATTGAAGATATTTATATACATTTATTTTTCCCTTTAATCTTACCAGCTAGGTTACCTGCAGCAAGTTATTCATAAATAATAAAGGTAATTGTTTCATAGAATTTCTATGTAGTATAATAATCAATAAAATATCATCTTGGTGCTTATGAAAATATTTCCTGTGTTTGAAATCACAATGCATATAACATTATTAAAAACTAGTAGTCCTGTGCATGAATCTGTGTTCCAGTAGGTTGCTGCTGCCCTCCTGTAGCTCTCGCCCACTGCCCTGCCCTCCTGTAGCTCCCCCAACACTCCCCCCCGACCCCCAGCCACCATAGCTTGCTGCCCTGCCCCCTCCTGTAGCTCTCCGCACCCCGCTGTACCTCGCTGGCCCACCCTCCTACTGATCCATGATCTGGGCGTGAAGCCCTTGGTCGTTATGCCTCAGGGCATAACGGCTAATTAGCATATTCCTCTCTTATTATATAGGATTAGTAAGCACAAAAATATTATATCGCATTTTAGAGACCCGAATAACTAACTGTTCATAAACATACCTATTTGAGAACATGTAAAGCTGTATATCAGTATTTTATGTTTGGCAACTATCTAATCAATGTGAACATGTGTTTTCTTCTTTTCTGAGATGTTGCAAGAACTTGAGGTAAAGAGATCATCTGTCCCTTTAAGACTTGTATAGTGCATTAGGCTTTAGGAGTCATCAAAAAATATCTACTAAATACACAAATAAGTGAGAATTATAGCATTGGAAGCGATGTGGAAAATCACCAGGTCATCATTTATTGCAGTGACTCTTAAACGTGGGTATTATCCATGTCTCCATCACGTCATGCCACGCCTATCATATATAAATAGGTGCTCAATAAATATTTGTAGAATTAATTATTTTATTAAAAATGTTTGACGTGCTTGTTTATTGCCGAATCCACCTTAGACTTGCTGAATCCGAAATACAGAAGGAAGAGATGGAGCAAAGACAAATTTTATGTTGTCTTTATAACCCCCAACGTTTGGGAATCACTAATTTCAGGCATTTTCCAAGTCCCTCAGGAACGTTTATAGAACAAAGGATTTATTATATCTGTAAATATTTCACAAGATACATGCTATTATTTAATAGCCCAAGTTCACCTTTTTAAAAAAAATAAATCTCAGTCCTTCATGCTGCAGCACTACACATGCTGATATTTTTACTTAAAAAAAGTTATTTTCATTCATTCACTCATTCAATTGATAATCATTAAGTAGCTACTATATGCCAGTTGCCTTGGTAGGAACACAGTCATAATAAAGACAAGCTTGAACATTGTCCACATGGAGTGATGGTGTAGTGGGAAGGCATTCCTGAATTTTTTTTCCTGCAACAAATATTTACCCAGGTTACTATATATTTTTTATGGTAATGAATGTTATGAAGAAAAGCCACAAAAGCCCTGGAATTCATAGATAGGAAACTAAATTTAAAGTGGAGATGATCAGACAATGATCATATTCCAGGGATTTGATGATGATTTTGATACCCAAGGAATGAGGAGGGGTCAGCGATAGGAAGAAAGGGAGAAATGTATTCCAGGTTGAGGGTTAGCAAATTCACGGTTCCTAAAACAGGAAGCATTTAAAAATACTCAAAACGTTTAAAAAGGCCCATGTGACTAAGGGGAAAATTTCCAGAAAGGGGCTGGTAGGAGGTGTGGATGCTGAGCGCCGCGTGGGTACCAGATTATGTAGGAGCTTTGTAGACCTCGTGATGTGTAGAATTTAGGACAATGTCTCTCTTCTCACATTGATGCACTGAAAATATCCCCAGAACCCTGAGCCAGCCATTTGAAAGCCGAGGTCTAATTATCTCTCCAAAATGATTCATCCCTCTTAATGTCCTGTATTGTTCTCTTTTTTAAAGGGCCCGCTAACTCTGTACACGAAGAAAATGAGAACAGATCGGGTTAGCTCAAACCACCAGGACATGTGTTCCATAATCCACAAACTATTTTCCAAACATAATTAACTTCAACTATGTTCTTCGGCAAGTTTTAAAATATGCCAATTTTATCAAATGAAAATTTTGTGTGGACGTACATAGTACAGGACAAAAACAGGACAGAAAATGTCCTCATTATCTTGGTAAATAGTATGTATTGTGCATCCTTAATATAATGTCTTCCTTAGAGAGGTTTTTTTCATTAAGATAGAATAGCACATTGGAGTTTTGTAAGTATGTTGATTTTTGGGGTATGGTCCAAATGAATAAAATATTCATGTCCAGAGTTAGCACAATCAAAGACGTTCACAGCATCATTCAGTGCTAATTGTGGAAGGGCGGAAGAGCAGACTTCTAATTAGAGGAGGCCTGGTTATGTGTTTGCTGCATGTCCCTCACAGGCCAATAGTCTGGCCCAGATGTTACTTCATCACAGGCAATTATAGACAAGGTAGGAGCACCTCTTTTTAAAATTTTCCACTGTGACTGCTGGCTGCCAGCTCTCATTGCAGATGAGGCTGGTTGCAGCCAAACTTGCAAAGCCAGGGCATTTTTTCTTTGGTGCATTTTCATCCTTCCTTTAGAGCAGCAGTTCTCAACCTGTGGGTCGCGACCCCTTTGGCGGCCGAATGACCCTTTCACAGGGGTTGCCTAAGACCATCCTGCATATCAGATATTTACATTAGGATTCATAATAGTAGCAACATTACAGTTATGAAGTAGCAACGAAAATAATTTTATGGTTGGGTCACAACATGAGGAACTGTACTTAAAGGGCCCGAAGGTTGAGAACCCTGCTTTAGAGATTTCTCTTGACCTTTATTTCCCACACTCAGACATCCAGTGCCTTCATGTTATCTTTTATCTACCTTTTCAATCACAGTATTGCCCATGCCCTGCTCTCATCATGCTTTACATCTTATTTGTTCTAGCTCCTTTCCTAAGGTGATAGTCAATAGTTAAGTCTTGTAACCAGATTCAGAGACTCTGGGTACGAGTACAGACAATGGACTTTAACTGTAGAAACCTGAAGTTTTCTTACTTGTGATTTATGGTTATTAGCATATCTAGTATACCTACATAATAGCATTTTGTATAACCTATATACATGTAAATATATTTTGTGAGCTGCAAAGTTCTGTGTAGATGTTCTATAGAATATAACATATTCCCAGAATCCCAAGTCAGCCCTTTGAAATCTGAGACCTAATTGTGTCTTCTAAATGATTTATCTCTCTTACCTGAGTATATGTGGGAATAGATTATACCAACCTTTGTTCATAAATTAATTAACTAATGAATAATCCCCTTGTGTAATACTTGTCTTTGTTTTGCCCTAAAGAGTAACCAAATATCATTGCTTCAGAACTTAGGCGATACTTGATTAGACTTGAATTCTTTGTCCTACAGAAACATACATTTCTCAGGGTTGGGCCTAATGACCTGCATTGTAACAGTGTCTAGAGATATTGCACACTAACATTTGAAAACTGCTGCCTTCTGGGTAAGTTTTTCAGGCACAGTAGCACACTTTTGGGCTGGTTTGGGTAGGTTAGAGGGCCTTTAGCACTAGGGAGGTCTTGCAATGAGGACCTCTTGGTGTAGTAAATTATTTGAGTATGGGTTTTGTGCTAGTTCTTTGATGTGGTTTTGTGTAATGGGTTGGATGACCCTAAAGGGGTGACTAGAGTAGATAATACTGAATGTTCATGCAGTATGAAAGCATGTGCTGGGGGTGGGAACGGCTAGGGAGAGGTCAGTGGGGGGAAAAGGAGACATATGTAACACTTTGAACAATAAAGAATTTATATTAAAAAAAGAGGATGTTATGCTTTAAAGTAAGGCTATGCTGAAAGTGTTATTTGCCTGCAGATCAGTTTTACTATTTTTCAGCTCCTTGGGGACATAATCTTAAAAAATGTAAGCAGTACATTTGATTACAAATATATTTACAAAATATATGATTATAAATGCATAAGCCATATGTATTCATATCACTAGTGGGCCCTTTAAATTAATTTTGACTTTTCTGGGTTGTAAATATTATTGATTTGAATATTTCTAATTGCTATTGATTTCTGCCCTTAGATAATTGCTTTTTAGTATCAAGAAACTTACTAGTAGCATACCCAAAGTAGTGATGGGCTTCTTTTGATAACTTACATAGAAAAAAAGACAAGAATCACAATGACTGGATCCCAGGTTCAGCCCAGAGTTGGGTCTCTAGAGATAAGGATGTGGTTGGAGAATCAGAAGATGGTTCAAAATTGACGGCGGCTAGGGATTCCATAATCCTTGCTGGCAAAATTCATTGTCCCTGGGTCATTATGTTGATTCATATTCTCCTCTGGGTTTTGTTGTGTGTTATAGTATTTGATCATTTGCTTTTATTCTGTGTGGTTTCATAGCCTACATTTTTGGTATTTCTCTCTGTGGTTCTCTTCTACTCTAAAGAATACAACTAAATAAATTCATGTCATTTTATCTTATATTTATACTACAGTAAGAGAGAATACAGGTGTATTTTTTGTTTGTTTGTTTGTTGCTAATTGTCAGTGTCCCACTAGAGAGAGTTTCTTTTTCTTTTAAAATACCATGCCACTTTATTCATTCTGGCCAGATTATAGATTGGCTATGTGAAAGTCATTGTGGCCCAAATTACCTGTGAAAAGAGAGGCAGGATCTCATATTTAGACCTATATTTTTCAAACCTAGCTGCACATCAAAATTACTTGTTATTACTTGTTAAGGATATAACTTTGGAAACACAGCCAGGTTTGGGAACTATGATATGGTTATTAATATTTAAGTGACCACTTAAGTCTACTTCCTTCATCAAGAGAATTCTGGTAAGGACTATTCCTGGGTCTTTATGTGTGATACTAGAGGCCTGGTGCACAAAAATTTGTGCATTGCGTGGGGGAGGGGGGGTCCCTTCATCCTGGCCTGTGCCCTCTTGCAGTCTGGGACCCCTCAGGGGATGTCCACCTGTTGGCTTTAGGCCCAGGGGATTGGGCCTAAACTGGCAGTCAGACATTCCTCTGGCAGCCCAGGAGCCCTTGGGGGATGTCCACTTGCCAGTGGGGACCAGGCCTAAGCTGCAGTCAAACATCCTTAGCGCTGCGGAGGAGGCAGGAGAGGCTCCCGCCATCACCACTGTACTGGCAGCCATCAGCCTGGCTTGTGGCTGAGCAGAGCTCCCCCTGTGGGAGTGCACTGACCACCAGGGGGCAGCTCCTGCATTGAGCGTCTGCCCCCTCATGGTCAGTGTGTGTCATAGTGACCAGTCATTCCCAGTCATTCTGCTCTTAGGGTCAATTTGCATATTACCCTTTTATTATATGCCTGATGAATGGGTGGGGGCCGGCTGGTTTGCCCTGAAGGGTGTCCCGGATCTGGGTGGGGGTCCCGTTGGGGTGCCTGGCCAGCCTGGGTGAGGGGCTGAAGGCTGTTTGCAGGCTGGGCAAGCCCCCCCGCAGGGACCCTCACCCCTTGAGGGTGTGGCCAGCATGGGCGAGGGGCTGATGGCTGTTTGCAGACTGGCAATAGCCCCCAGCCACCCAAGCTCCCAGTGGAGGCTTGCTGGAAGCAGGTATCTGGGATTTTTTAACTTCTGTAATTGAAACTTTGTTGCCTTTAGCAGAGGCCATAGCTGGCTAGGGCAGACAGGAAGCTTGGCTTTCTCCATTGCCAGGGCAACCAAGCCTCCTGCTTGCTCCAGCTCCATGGCTTCCAGCCACCATCGTGGTAGGGTTAATTTGCATATAGTCATTCTGATTGGCTGGTGGGTATGGCTTGAGGTGTTGCAAATGTATGCTCAATTTGCAAGTTTCTCTTTTATTAGATTAGACATTTTCTATGACTTAGTACCTCTGTATGATTGGTTATATTGGCTTCCTGCCTTATCTCTCACCACCTGTCAACCGAAATGTTTTGTAATTCTGTGAGGTCCTTCCTAGCTCAACAACTATCTTTCTATCTATTTAGCTAAATCAGATTATTCATTAAAACACAGTTCAAGCATAAGCAACTCTTATAACTCTTCCTTAGGGACATGGATTTGATGGCCACTTCTGCTTTCCTAGAGTACTATGTGTCATACTTTTAGCTCACTACTTGATGCACTCTACCATTATTGTTTGCACATACACATACATGTAACATGTGGGATGTGTATGTAATATATATGTAACACATATGCACTATATATCATATGTGACTTATGTGTATTTTATATGTAATGTGGCTATATCATCCTAGGTTTCAGGGCAGTAACTCAGTTTTTCATTATATTTTTACTGGGGCTCATTACTTTACCCTATCACCACCCACACCAGAAACAAAGGTCTTGGTCTACCTGTTATTTCTTTGTCTATTATTCATTTCTTCCCTCTCTGTGCATAGTAAGAAACCTGGGACATAGGAAGGACTAAAATGGTATTTGCTGAATGGGTATGTAAGCATATATTTATTCAAACACCAGACAAAATCTTAAAATGGTCTTTAAAAATAAATGTTACACAATTCTACAAAATGAATTTATTTCAATTCACTGTCTACTCCTTTAACCTGATATGTTTTGATGCCTTTCAGAGCAAATTTGATGCATTTTTCCGTTGCATTATAGAAAAGAAGCTTTAAAAAAAGATATCAAGGCAAAAGGGGTTGTGAGAATTGAACAGTTGTGTCAAATCTTGCACTGTCACTGGAAAGGTGTTCTGAGCTCAACCTGGCATATCTTACCCCGGAAGACTGGTTGCTAACTACTGAAATGCACTTCTCCTGGCTAACGAAGAGGTCTTCGCTCTTCAGCTATTGCCACCTGCCACTGGAACTGTGGGGTGAAGTTGTATCTAGGAAACTGCCTAGAAAATTTTGAGGGGTTTTTAACCAGGAAATCACCCATGATATTTTGTCACAGGATTAGGGTGACATATGACTATAGTCAACTGCTTCTTGGGCACCTCTATGGTGAATTTTGTCAAGCACTTACATTCACTAAGCACAAATCAGAAATTAATTTCTATCTTTTCCCTAAAAATAAGAATATTTTTATCTCCTTGAGTGATATAAACAGCCATCTAGTCTCCTGCAATTAAAGTCTGATCTTTTTTTTTCTAAGAAAAATACTTTCTTATTGATTTCAGAGAGGAAGGGAGAGGGAGAGAGATAGAAACCTCAATGGTGAGAGAGAATCATTGATTGGCTGCCTCCTGCACACTCCGTACTGAGGACTGAGCCTGCAACCTGGGCCTGTGCCCTTGACCAGGAATGGAACCTGGGACCCTTCAGTCTGTGGCCAATACTCTTTCCACTGAGCCAAACCAGCTAGGGCAGAAGTCTGGTCTTTATGATGTTCGGCCTTGACTTCTGTATCACTCCTCCACATCCTTTAAAGTGACAGCACATTCTGTTAATTCTTTTTAGAAAAAATCTATTTCCAAACTTCCTCTCTCAACCCACTGCCACCGATTTAGTTCGGGAGCTCCTCATTTCTCATCACCTGCCTCCTAACTGAATCCTGTACTTCTAATCTCTCACCGTTCTGGTCTTTCTGTCTCTACTTGCCCTCAGAAGTAGCTCCCTAAAGTATTATAATGATTCTATTATCCAGCTGCCTTAAAAACATGTTATCCCATTGCCTACAGGGAAAAAAATCCTTTAATCACTCCATAAAGACATTTTAGCCCCAGGAGCCCGTTTTGCATGTATTCATAAAATCTTTCTATACTTGAGGAAAAACAACATGATTAGCCTAAAGCTACTGTGAAGTAGTACAATGCGGACACATATACCAACTGAGGATTTAGTGGAAATGAAACAATTCTCTATAGAATTGAATGCTATAATATTGGATTGTTAATTTCAAAGCAAGTATTAGTTCTTGAATTTCTATTGCACTGGTCATTTCCTGCTCCAAGACAGAAAACAGATACAGAAAAAAAGAAACGGCATTTTTACTTTATTTACTTATTTTTCTTTATTATATTTTTACTGAAGTATAATTGACTAATTGGCATACAACATTGTATTTCAGGTGTACAACATAGTGATTCAATATTTGTATGCATTGTGAAATGATCACTGAAGTAATAGACATTTGTCATCATATATACTAGTTACCCAATTTTTCTTTTTACTTTGGTGAGGACTTTAAAGATTTACTCTTGAACAACTTTCAAGTATTCAATATACAGATGATGTATTATAAAGTTGTATACCTAAAACCTGTATAATCTTATTTACCAATGACACCCCAATAAATTCAATTAAAAAATTTATGTGAGGGATGGAGGATGCAAAATGGGTGAAGGGAATCATAAGAAACATAGTTTTTATATGCTATGGTGATTTCTCTTGTGTCCATAGAAATTTTTGTTGTCAGTACCATGAAAAATTCACTCTCGTGTTCTATACAGTAGGAGCGCACACTTTAAGAAGATGGAGAGATTAGAAAGTCTGTGAGGGAACAGCATGCTCTAGGTCAGTGGTTCTCAACCTTCCTAATGCTGTGACCCCTTAATACAGTTCCTCATGTTGTGGTGGCCCCCAACCATCAAATTATTTTCGTTGCTACTTCATAACTGGAATTTTGCTACTGTTATGAATCATAATGTAAATATCTGATATGCAGGATGTATTTTCATTGTTACAAATTGAACATAATTAAAGCATAGTGATTAATCACAAAAACAATATGTAATTATATATGTGTTTTCCAATGGTCTCAGGCGACCTCTGTGAAAGGGTCGTTCAACCCCCAAAGGGGTCGTGACCCACAGGGTGAGAACCGCTGCTGTAGGTGGAAAAGAAAGTGTACCATAAATCAGAATAGTGACTAGTTAAGCTGTACAAATGGTAAAAACTTAACACTAGGGAAATAATTCCAGCACATGGTAGGCACAATAATTATATACTTGGCTGAAATAATCAAACTGATAATAAAATTACAAAGATTCATAGGTTGAGGTTCAGCCACTGAGCAAAACTGGCCAGGTCTACCTATCTTTTATTTAAATATTGAGTCAATTTACATTTGTTGCAATTTCTTAAATGTTTAAATTGATTTGTATCATAAAGTTTTGTGCCTTCTCTGTGTCTTTTTTCGTGCATGTATTCCCCCATCTCTTTACATTGTTTCTTTTAAATAATTGATTTTCTTTTGTATTTATTTTCAATTGTTATTACTCCATGTTTCCATATCTATATGCTTTGATTTTACATGATCTATATTTTTAATGATGGACTAAGACACTACCCCTGAAATTCTGAGATTCAAGTAAAGTGGACTTGGCAAATTTCCTTTACATGAAATCCAGCTTCAGTGATTTATTTTTTTGTTTGTGGTCCCTCTTTTCGTTCACTCTTTGTCCCATTTATCTTTCTGCCAGTTTATATAGATGTATTTTAATAGCTGTTCCTTATAATTTACCCAGTTGTTGATGTTAACTTTCCTTCATATGTTTAAGATCTTTATCCCTGTAAAGAATTAAAGTTGACTAATGTTTCCCAATTCACCTGGAAGTTACAGCGCCCCTTACTTTTTCAATCCATTGAGTCTGTTTTATATGTAGGCACAGCTCCAACTGAAGAAAAGTTTTTGTCTACATGTCATATACCCCACACATATGGGAAGACATATCAAATGAGGCATAGAGAAAGAATATTTGTTTCTGAAATTAATAAACAAAGCATAAGCAAATTTACACTCCAAAAAAAGTCATTCATCTTAAGTAGTTGAGCCATACATATGCAATTTCCCCTTCTCTATTAATTAATAAGATGTACTATGTTGCTGTTAACTATATAGCAAAAAATATTTAGTCTGTTACATTAGAGTCGACCCCATTGAAAAGCTTCTGTTCACAAGGATGCAATTTTGTTTTTAAAAAGTTTTAATTGAATTTATGGGTGTGACATTGGTTGATAAAATTATATAGGTTTCAATGCATCCTCTGTATATTGTACTGTGTGTTTACCACAAGTCACGTCTCCTTCCATCACCATTTATTCCGCCTTTACCTTCTTCCACCTCTCCCACCACCCTTCCTCTGGCCATTACCATTGTTATCTGTGCCCATGTGTCATGCATATATGTTATTTGGCCAATGTCTTCACCTTCTTTCATTCAGCCCCTCCCTCATCCCTTCCCACTGACAGCTGTCAGTCTGTTCCATGTGTCCATGCTTCTGTTTCTATCTTGTTTGTTAGTTTGTTTTGTTCATTAGATTCCACATAGAAGTGAGATCATATGGTATTTATCCTTCTCTGAGTGGCTTATGTCATTTAGCATAGTAATTCTCAGGTCCAATCATGCTGTCGCAAAGGGTAAGAGTTCCTTCTTTTTATGGCTGAGTCGTATTCCATGGTGTAAATATACCACAGCTTTTTTATCCACTCATCTACTTATTGTCACTTGGGATTTGATATAGTCACATCTGTTTCATTTTTCTTTTGTTTCCCTTGTCCAAGAAGGTATATCAGGAAAAAAATATTGCTAAGAGAAACATCAGAGATTTTACTGCCTATGTTTTCTTCCAGGATATTTATAGTTTCAAGACTAGCATTTAAGTCTTTAATCCATTTTGAGTTTATTCTTATGAATGTGGTCTTAAGAATGTGGTCCTATTCTTAAGAATTTGGTCTAGTTTTATTATTTTTTGGCACACATCTATCCAATTTTACCAACATCATTTATTAAATAGACTTTCTTCTCTCCATTGTATATCTTTACCTTGTTTGTCAAATATTATTGACTGTAAAAGTGTGGGTTTATTTCTGGGCTCTCTATTCTGTTCCATTGATCTATATGTCTGTTTTTATGCCAGGATCCAGTTTTAGATAGAGGTTTTATTTCTTAAATTTTCTACTCTAAAGCTATGCTTTAGCAACACTGAATTACCTCTTTTGTCAACCTTGTCCTCCAATTATCATGGCCCAAATTTCCCAATGCACAATGGTCTTATCTTCTTACCTTCTCGGTTATATCACACGCAATAGTTTTGTGAGTGTATGAGTCTCTGATGAAGCATGGAGCCTGACTGACTGTACCTTGCACTTCACTGTTGGAAGGAAGGAGACCCAGCTGGTCTTAGACAGCAAGACTAAGGAGAGAACTAAGTTTCATACTGAGAGCAATTAGGAGGGCATAGATCTTTAATTATTTCAATGGAGTATTCATATTCATGCACAGGATTTATTCTGCCTTTTGAATTCCTTATCTGTTAGATTTATTTTTATAATAAGCCTCCATTGATTGGTACTGAGGCCAGACACTCTGAGACAGGAATATCAGGATACAATTCCAAAGGAACTTTGGAGATAGATAAGAAAGCTATCGATAAAGGTCTCAGGTGAGTTTAAGTCCAGTTAAAGGACCTTTGACCACTGTCCACTGACACAATTATCTTATATCATTCATAGAAAAATGCTTAGCTTATGCCCAAAGCAAAAGCCTTGCTAAGGAAAGCCAAGTTGATCTAACTTTTTACTAATTACCAATATCACCAAACATCATCATGTTGGATTATGGAATCGCATCTCTGTATTTTATTCCTACCGCCCGCCCTGTGATTGTACTAACAGTACATGTGAATACAGAGCTCTACAGGAAGGATTGGTAACCATGGTGATGGGAGGGTGCTTTCTGCAATAACTCTACTGTACAAAATAATTTATGCATGAATGTAAAATCGCAGATGTTTTGAACCATATGCAGGCTATATTTAACCACAGTGCAAATGACAAGTTACTTGGGAGTTTGTAATCCAAAAAAGGTGAGTCCCAGTCAGATAATAATTCTTCTTTTCTGTCCTCATTGTCATAGTAGAAGCCTCCTGGGTGTTAGCTCACACCACTTTTGGAATAAAGTTGTAGTGTATGTGCCAGAGAGAGAGAGAGGGAGGGAGGGAGGGAGGGATCATATATATATACTTTCATATATATATATATATATATATAGAGAGAGAGAGAGAGAGAGAGAGAGAGAGAGAGATTACACAGGCAGGCACATGCAGTAGACAGGAGAGTATTCAGAAAGAAGTGTACAGAGAGGACTACATTGATAATAAGATAATAAAGAGAGAGAAAGCAGGTATTATTAAAAAACAAAAACAACTTTCTGCTAACCCTCTTTTATAGATTGTCTCTATCAAGATTCTCGGTTGTAGAGATATTTAATTTTAGGCATATCACTTTTTCAACTTTAACTTAGGAAAATAAAGACTTCTGTTTTAACGTTTAAGCTAAAAATCAGTGCCTTTGGTCATTGAGACTAACTCTTAGGCTAGTTATATTTTCAGCTCAATGAAACCATTGATCTTCATAAGAATCATTTAAATGCTTAACTTGCATTAACTTGTATAATCTGAAATCCAAGAAAATCTTTAATACATATTTGATATATTTATATCCAAACTTTGTGTTCTTTTTCATCTAAATTCTCAAAAAGATAAATCCTTAGTTATAAATCCTTAGTTGTGGCAAATATTTCACTTAGTTCTCCCACATATACTTTTACCAGAGTTGGCTCCACAAGTTACGTAGTCTTAATAAATTGATAAGTGTAAATTATTTGTAAAATAATTTGTAAAAATAAACGCTGCTTTTAGAACAGGCTTTCTAAAAGAAAAACCTTTAAAAATCACAAATTTAATGTAATGCCTCATGGAATAGGCCTATTTTCAGTACCACTGGCTTTGGGTCTTCAGAAGCAAAAGAAAGGAACGTGAAACGAAAAGAAAATTCGCACTGTGACACTTCTCATCCTTCCTGGCATTTTGTGCCCGGGTAGCCTGGTTCTCTTCATTCCCTGTCTCCGCATCTTAGTAGAGTGTTGCATCTGCCTCTCTTCCCCCACCTCTTTCGGTCTGGTTTTTTTGTTGTTTTTTTTTTTGCTTGTTTGTTTTTCCTTTCCAATTTCATTTTAATAAAAAAAATTGCCTAGCTGGTAATTAAGTACATTTCCTCAGCTAGTCACCAGGGAGACTAACCTTAAGCAATTGTTTTCTACCTGTCTGACACACTAATGTACACTTAAAAAGAACAGGGAGTCTCAATTTTAGCCAAACTTAAACTTAATAGAAGGCATTACTCCACAGTTAAAGGGGGCAATTGCCTCTTGGCAATTCAGTTTTGCCTTGACTAGTGATTATGTTTATCTATCTATCTATCTATCTATCTATCATCTATCTATCTTATAAATCTATCTCTTAGAAAAATATAATTAGAGAACAGTATTATAAAATATTTATATCACTCATAATCGCACTACTCAGAACTAACCAATATCTTTAATAATGTGCTTATAGTATATGTATATCTTTTTCTGTGTATATGTATATTGTATATTATATGCATATATTTATATATTTTTACAATTAACACTTTTTACATTACTAATAACACTTTGGAGACATATTAGAGTGAAGGTAATATGCTCCTTTGTGGAGATAGTAATTTATTTTGCCATTATTTCATTGTTGGCTATTTAAAATATTCCCAATTTTTAGCTATTATCATAATTATATGATCATTATTCCTGATGGAGGTAAGGTAATTATTCTCTGGGGCCAGCATTTCTCGTCTGGTCATTAGTTAAAAAGAATCTACCCTGGCAGAGCTGAGACTTGTCTCTGACTTGGGTTAACCTCTCAGCTCCATTCGGAAATACTTGGGCAATCTGTAAGGCTGCAAGGCATCCCCGACTTGTTATTTCTCCTACTGGCAAGCTCCAATTATGCAGCGAATCGAGGACAGCAGAGTCACATACTCTTGGTAAATCCATCCCCCTGTGGCTAGGCGAAGAGGAAGAAATAAAAGAGGAGTGCAAAGGGTGTTCACATTGCAATTCTCCTGGGATTTCAGTCCAGTTTTAGCACTTAACATTTTTATTTGCTTCCTTTGCAGAGTAAATTTCCTCAGGGGGAGAAAATTTTACATAAATGAAATTAATGCTAATCTTCTCATTGCTGTAGCTCTATGACATCTAAGGTAGTTTTGCATATTGTAGTAAAAGAAAATACCTAATATGTACTCCCTGTACTGTGATTGGTCCAGAAAAAGGAATATACATTTTTAAAATGTTTGTTAGATGAATTGTGAGTTAGTCTAATCTTAGCACTAGACTTTTAAATAGAAAATAACTAAGTAGCTAAATTTGTTTAGTGATTAAACTATGTTATAGATATAGAATATTAAGTTACAGTTAATTTTTTAGAGAAAGAAACATTTGCTCAGAGTGATTTATGATCTTTCCGGAATATGTGAAAGTTGTAAAAACCTACATGTATCTCTCACCCCAGTTCTTCTGACTGTCTGTTCTATTCCCAAATGCTACACTGGCCCATATTCACCCTAAGGCTGGTTTTCAGCTGTACAATGGGTATCAGAGATAAGGTTAGGCTCAGAAATGCATAAGAGTATCTGTTTCTCCAACTTCACAGTATTTAGTTTTTACTTTTTTTTTTAACTTGAAGGTTTAATAGTTTATAGTTTGGGTAATGTTAAAAGGCCTACTTGTCAAAATTAGTCCAGTCAAAACAGGGCATATAAAACATTCCTTTCTCTGTGGCCTGCTGAATTAATAAGTCTGACTCAAAATGCCCATAACAACAATGTATGACCTGGAGTATGTTGTGAAATTGCACTGTCAGTTTTCTTAAGGCACAATTATATTCAAATGACAGTTATCTTATGTTTATGGTGGTGATTATATAACATAATATTCACAGTAATAGCTCAATAAATATTATCCTTCTTTTCTGCTACGTGGATACCTCTTCCTTTGTACAACCCAAATGCAGCACGTCCAACCTATCCAAGTTAGGCGTGCAAATCCTTGTCAATTTCTTTCTCTGTTTTTGGTGGAAGTTAGTGTGGCAGGATTTAAATCTATCAATGTGTTGTAAGGATCTCTGGCTTGCCCAGTTAAGTCTTTGAAAGGGCTTGAATGTATAGAAGTTCTACAAAGTGCTAGTATGTTTTTGGTGAATTCTTCTCCACAAATATTTATAACTATTTATACTTCAGTAGTTTGGAAAACATTCTTTGAGGAGATTTTGGTTTTAGTAATCCACAATGCCAAAAATTATCCCCTTTTGATAATCTGGATGATTTAGAAGGCAAGGGATAGTATGTTTTCTTTACTCTAGTTGGGTTGTATTCTCCAAAGTTATTTCAAGGTTAATACCCCACAATTCAGATGCAGAGTAGGTTTCTGCATATTAAACAATTTATACACAAAATACACTTTTCACTCACCACATTTTCGAAAGAATCAAAAACAGAGTTTTTCTGTGTCTTTAGGCATTAGAATCTGGCTTTCTAGTATAAGTAAAATCAGATTTCCAATACTTGAAGATTTTGAAAAGTTTTTGTGTGTGTGTCTAAATTGATCTGCCTGTGGGTCTAAGATGGGGTTTCCAAAATAGCACAGCTGTTAAATTGTTGTGGACATTTTATCAGCAATCCTTCCTAGGAATGATTGTTAATATGACATCATCCCTGCCCAGGTTTCAGGGCTTGAAATAAGATAATGGTGGCAGGTAATATAAATTTAATATATCAAAGAGGCTGAAAACATTTTGAGAAACAATACATATTTCACTGGAAATTGATTTTAATTTCACTTTTTATTTAGCCAGCGTGGAAATATTCATCTTTCTCAGCAAGAATAATTCAATGAAAGTCGAGAACAAGCACACACATTTCAGTAAACAAGTGGTAAACTGACAGTCTTCTTTTTCTGTAATGGAAGCTAACAGGAAGGGTCAGCAGCCAGCAAATCGCTCAACTAAAAGTCATTTTTGTTTGTTACAATTTAAGTAATGTGGAGTTATCTAGGTAGTCTTACATTAAAAAACTATTCCAGATGAGGTTTTAAAAATGGGAATTCTTAGAGAAATGTCATATCTTAGCTCATGTAAAAATCTATAGAAAGGCCTTTCCTTCTTAGTGATTTGTATTGAAAAATTTCTTTGGAGAAAAAATCCAACTATTTGTTGAATAATTCAAAACATGTTTTCTATATATTTACATCTCTGTGGAGAGTTGAAGTTCTCGTCAGCTCTCATCTAAAGTATTACAAGCACCTCCTAAGTAGTCTTCTCACACCTACTTCTTCTCCCTTTGCAAATCCATCCTCCGTGATATTTGCAGTGTAGACCATCCAACCAGCAAATGGGAATGTGTCACTCTTCTGTTTTGACTTTTTCTCTGAGTGTTTATCATTTCTAGGAGGAAACCCATGTTTCTTATGACAGTCTTCTTCCGCTTCATGGTTCCGATATCACCCTCCTCTTTAACCTCATTATTTACCGAGCGCTTTTGGGATCAGCAGGGTTTCTACAATATCCAGGACTCATGCATATAGATGCAGCCTGAATCCTGCACCAATCATGTTAGCTCCAGCTCATGTTCCCCAGCTCTTGTCCCCCACCCTATATCATTTTTTTCTTGATAAACTAACCCTGACCTCAGTTATTACTTCTAATATTTTTCCATACGCAATCACTTGCACCACCAGGTTGCTTAATGTTCTGTTACACTCTGTGTAAAACTCTAAAACTGCTACACTACACTACCCTTTTGTGTTGTTGTAATAAATTGGCCTCTCACCATAATGCAGATTCTAGAAATAAAACAAAAGAGTTTACTAGTACTTATCCTGTTTCATTGAGCACTTTGATTTTTGCTTAGCATATGATTGATGCTAATCTGACACATAGATCTTCAACAGAAATAACCTAAAATTCAGCAGAAGGGGGTGCTTCACATTTAAGTGACCTCATTGGAGAAATACACATGTAAGACTGGAGCAGTGGTCGGCAAACTCATTAGTCAACAGAGCCAAATATCAACAGTACAACAATTGAAATTTCTGAGAGCCAAATTTTTTAAACTTAAACTATATAGGTAGGTACATTGTTATTAACTTAATTAGGGTACTCCTAAGCTGGCCTTTGCTAAAAAGGTCCTCAATCTGATTGAGGTACGTTCGCTGAGGTCGACCCCTTCCAACTCTCCCATCCACACTCGTCTTTTTTTTTTAG
>NW_006296627.1:478950-485732 GCF_000327345.1 Myotis davidii | reverse complement strand
GACTGTTTATGAAGTGTGAAATGAAAACAAGCTTCATAAGTTTATAATGGTCTTTATTATCCATGAATGAGTGAGATCATGTGGTATTTTTCCTTCATTGACTGGCTTATTTCACTTGTCTTGACTGGCTCACTCCTGCATGAATCGCGTGGCCTCCCCAGCGCTGCGTATCCCCGCGGCCGCCTGCACCACATCTCCTGTGGCCCGACCGACCGACACCCCCCACTTCCGAACCACTTCTTCAAAATAGACTCGCCCAGGCCGAAAACTGACTTCTGCACATGGGCCACAAAGTTTCAATCACACTGTATGTGCGCGCCCGCAGGTGATATTTTGTGAATGAGCTACACTCAAGGGGCCAAAGAGCCTCATGTGGCTCGTGAGCCACGGTTTGCCGACCACTGGACTAGAGGATAAGAAAGCATTCTTCAAAACGTGGTCAACTTTTTCTGCTATTTGGAAATAAGAACTCAGGCTTATCAGATCTACCTGCCTGTGGTTTCTTAGAATAGATATTTAGAATATATGATAAAAACATCCCTCCAGCCACAGATGACAGAGGATGGTTTCCAAAGCCTAAAAGGGCTGTGGAACTTTATGACCCAGCAGCCAGATGTAAAAAAGAGTTCCTTCTTCCTTTCCCTTTGTTGGCCCCCATGAGGAATGCGGGGTGAACTGTCTCTGTCCTTAGGTAGTCAGGATTTTTCCAAATGTTTTACTGGCGCAGCCATTGATGATTGTTGGCAGACCAATATTATATGATGATTCATCTCAACATAAAATAAGCTTCAGCTGCAACTAGCCTTCCTAAGGGGTTGTTTAGAATGTGGGGCTCATTCTGTTTCGAGAAAACACCATTACCTAATTTAGTTTGGTTGATAAGGACTCAAGTTATTCTGCTTATTGATCTCTTGTCTCTTGATAAGAATTTGTTAGGGGGAGTTGCTGAATGTCTGGGCATTTAATGGGATTTTCTTCAAACAGGTGTTCTGTTCAACTCATAAGAAGGTGGAAGGATGATGAAAAGGAGAGCTGAGGGAAAGGAGGGTTTTAGAAGGAGCTTAAAGGCAAACAGATTGAACTTTGATTGTTTAGGATAGAATGACAGAAAGAATAATGGGTGAATCTCATTCTATTTGGTTGGCAATTTATTGGAGTGCAGGATTTTCAAGCTGATTCTGGCTTTTGACTATGTGAAACAAAGGAGGAGAAACTTGCCATGACTGATGCTTAGAGATCTGCTATGATTTAAGGCCTGAGATCTGAGTACCCTGAGAAATTTCTACCAGAAATAGATGAAATGCTAACTCAATATGAGGTTTTGGCTCATCACATTGAAAGTAATTCCCCTAGCACTTTGTAAAATTACTTGGCACATTTTGGCTGCTAACTAAGGGAAGGAATTGCTATTGGTCCAGAAATCTGGTTCACATAAGAATCTGAATGTCCTATTGGAATAATTTTCTTCCTGGGCCGATAACCTTGGAAAGAGAGATCATGAACCATTCAAGCATATTTGAACCTAATAGTCTGGGTAATAGGAATCCATATGGTAGAAAAGCCATTGGATGCTCTTTATGGCTAATATTGCCAAGGTTCAGGGATCAAATATAAGTCAGGTTGCTGATAATAAATTCTTCAGTCAGATTTTCAGTCTATACAGTATTTAAAAGAAAATGTCTAGCCCTAGCTGGTCTGTCTCAGTGGATAGAGTGCCAGCCTGTGGACTCAAGGGTCCCAGGTTCAATTCCTGTCAAGGGCATGTATCTTGGTTGCAGACTCCTCCCCAGCCCTGGCCCTGGTCGGGGCTCGTGTAGGAGCCAATAATCGATGTGTTTTTCTCATATTGATATTTCTCTCTGTCTTTTCCTCGATCTAAAAATCAATGGAAACATATCCTCAGGTGAGGCTTTAAAAGAAAAAGAAAAAAATGTCTAAAAAGGGCTCCATATGTATAGTATATACATGCAGACACAAACATATCAACATGTACAATGATCTGCAGGGGCTACTGTCCTTCATTTTATATGTATAGAATCTAAAATGTAGAATTATTAAGGAAATTATAATGCAGTGCTAAGATTTAAATTTATGTTTGTCAACTTCAAAACTTACAGTCTTCCCACTGTGTATAGTTGGGGTTCCTAAATGTTGCTTGTTTGACGGTATCAGAATCATCTGGGAACCTTCTTAAAAAACACAGCTTATTCAACACAATCCTTTGCCTTGGTCAAGATTCTTATTTAGTAGGTCTTAGATGAAGGCTCGGTATGTTTTCACCATATCTCAGGGAATACTATGGATTTGCATCCAGGTGTGGGTACTCCAATATCACCTCACCTGACAGAGACAAGGAACATAGTATAGGAAGGGAGATGTGCAACATCATGATTCTATCACACAACTCAGTCAGTTGACTCTCTGCTAAGCTAAATAGGGACTTGCTCTCTAGTTAGCGAAAGCCTTGGCACCCAGTGTCTGACTCCCAAAAAAGGCACCAGCCCTATGCCATTGGCTTACTCAAGAAGCTCAATAGTGAGGTAGGAAGAACATGGACAGTCATTAGAAATAATGACTCAGATTCTGACTCTGCTTGTGCAAATTGTTAAAGGAAAAACAAACAAACAAACAAACACCTCACACTAGTTTCTGAATCTTTATTAGTGTCATCCTTAAAAAGGGAGTAGTTCATTGTATTGATTTTCTATGTTTGTCACAACAGAGTACTATAGTCCAGGTGGTTAAAACAACATATTGTCTCAACTCTGGAGTCTAGACGTCCAAGATCAAAGGGTAAATAGGGCTGATTTCTTCTGAAGTCTCTCTTCTTGACCTGTGGGTGGCTCTTCTTCCAGTGTCTTCACGTGGTCTTCCCTCTGTGTATATCTGTGTCCTCATCTCTTTTTCATAAGATCGCTAGGTATATTGGATTAGATTCCACCCTAACAACCTAATTTTAATTTAAATACTGTTTTTAAAACCCTGTCTCTAAATACAGCCACATTCTGAGGTACTGGAGGTTAGCAATTTAAAATATGAAATTTGAAGGGACACTTCTCAGACCAAAACATCCATATTCAACGTAAGTGTGTGTGTGTGTGTGTGTGTGTGTGTGTGTGTGTTTTGTTTTGTTTTTAAGAACTAATTAAATAGCACAGGTTAACATGACTTGGAAGCCAAAGTCATTATGCAGAAGTTATATTTTATTAACAGTTTAAAATTATCTCTTGGATTATTATGTTATTTCAAATTACTCACACTGGTAGAACACAATTATAAAATTGATATTATCTTTGCTTTATGTTAAATTATCCTCTTTTATAAAAACATACCAGAGGCTCAGTGCATTGAATTGTGCACCAGTGGGCTCCCTCAGCCTGGCCCGTGCCCTCTCCCAATCCCAAACTCTTTGGAGGATGTCAGAGAGTTGGTTTTGGCCAGATCCCCGCAGGCCCAGCATGGTCTACAGGGATCAGGGCCGAAACCAGCAGTCTGACATCCTCCGAGGGATGTAGTAGTGTGCGAAGCAGCAGGCGGCAGGGGAGGAGCTCAAGCCTGGACTCAGCACCAAGCCACGCCTGCTCATTCCAGCCCTGCTGCGCCTGCATTTGGTAGCGGTGCTGTGGAGGTGGGAGAGGCCCGCCCTGCTGCAGCTGTGCTCACCAACCCTGAGCCAGGCATGTAGTGCCCATTGGTCAGCTGAGTGGCTCTCCTGCTGTGGGAGTGCACTGACCACTAAGAAGGAGCTTCTGCATTGGGCATCTACCCCCTGGTGGTCAGTATGCATCATAGTGAGCAAACGGTTGACTGGTCGAATGGTTGACTGGTCGAACGATCAATCAGTCGCTTAGGGTTTTATATATATAGTCTAGAGGCCCGTTGCATGAAGAGATTCGTGTAATAGGCCTTTCTTCCCCTGGCTGCCGGCACCAGTTTTCCTCCGGCACCCAGAACCCAGGCCTTTGGTCCAGCTGCAGCGAGGCTTGGCAGCCACAGCAGAGAAGCTAAGCCTCTTCAGTCTTCAGTCTTCAGTCTTCACTCTGACTGGAGCCTTCAGTCTGTGCTCTGTGCCTGTGTATGCAAATTAACCACCATCTTTGTTGGGTTAATTTGCATAGTCTCTCTGACTGGCTTGAGGCATAGCTGAGCGACACCAATTTGCATGTTTCTCTTTTATTAGTGTAGATTATGTATGTAATTTTTGTGTGTCTAATATTAAGATTAGTTAGCAACAAAAAAATAGCTGGGCAGAGTAGACTAGCAGGAATAGATAATTTGATGTGTTAGCCTAAATTAGAATACACACACATAACACACACATGCACACATACAAATTTCTCCAAATAATTTACCTCATTTAATTTGCTAAGCAAATAGAGACAAATATTTCTAACAGCTATTTTAAAAGTACAAGTGCTAAACTGGAAGAAAAATTCTAAAAGCTTTATTGAGTGTTTATTTTATAACAGACACTAGAGGCCTGGTGCACAAAATTCATGTACTGGAGAGGGGTGGTCTCTCAGCCCAGCCTGCACCCTCTCACAGTCCAGGACCCCTCAGGGGATGTCGCCTGCCGGCTTAGACCCTTTCCCATGGAAATGCTCTCAACATTCCAGGATCCCTCACTCCTTACCTCCTGCCTGCTCATTGCTCTTTACCACTCGGCTTGTTGCTCCTTAGTGCTGCCATGGAGGCAGGAGAGGCTCCCGCCACCTCTACGCTCACCAGCCATGAGCCCTATCTTTCTGTGTAGTTTTCTATGGGCCAACTGCTCTCTTCCTTCTCATTTAGGGCGAGCAGCATGTGAGGGCAGAGTGTGCTGTCATGGAACACAGAGGGCTGCCTGGAGCTGAGGGGAGTGGTTGGGCACACGGAGTGAGAGGTAGACTCAGAGGATGCTATCTCACCCAATTGTGAGGCAGGCAGGCTAGCCTTCATCTGCCTAACCCCACCCAGGGAGGGACCAAGCAGGGTGTCTGCCTCTCCATTTTCCATCCTTCCATCTGTGACAACTGTCACCTTTGCCAGGTCTCCCCCAAAGTGAGTTCAGCTCAATCCCTGAATGTAAAAGGGCAAGGGGGGTGGGGGAGGTGAGGACTCCTCTCCAGTGCCTCCTGATTCCCAGCGACAGGACCTGGTCTCAGGACAGTGGCCGCAGCTGCAGAACATAGATCTGTTTCAAAAAAAGTTGGGAATGCAGACTTTTGTATGAGCCCCTATTCCAAAAGGTGGCAGTTTATTCACATGTGGCAAAGACATCTTCAGGAGTAACCATAATGGGTAAAGTCAGGGCCAAACCGGGCCATTTCCTCACCCAATCTCTCTGAGTCGCATGGACAGAATCAAGTCTCAACTCTTCACAGAACACTTCTGGGTTTTTTTTAAGCCTAAAGGACAGTAGTCTGTTTCCATTCTTATTCTTTGGGATTTTTTCATCGTTAGATAATAGGATATATACATTGGGGCAATCCTCTCGAGATACAATATTCCAGTTGCACCCATGTGACGACGACAGCACCCCTCAGAGGGAGGGAGCCAGCAGATGGGGAGCAGGGAATTCTGAAAACCAAAGCAAAGGTTCAGAACACGGAAGAAGCCCTTGGTGTTCTGCTGAAAAACTTGGACTCCTTCCTCTGCCATCACACAACTGTCACACGCCAGGCAGTCACTCAGAAATATCTTTGCATCGGCCAACTTATGGAATTCTCCCTTCTCTCTGTTCTCCTGATCTAGACTGCCTACATTCTCTTGGTCATTGTTTTTTTTCCCCCCCAAAACGTTATAAAGTTTATATGAATATAACATACAAAGATGCAGCCTCCTTTGTCGGAATAGGGAAGGAAGGGGTGGTTAAGTAAGGCACACGGAGCTGCAGCAAACACCAGCTGTGGGGAGGGTCAAGGGGGGACAGGAGTTTGGTACTGGGGCCGAGGCCCTAGAGCCGTTGCGGGGGAAGTAGGGATGCCCTCTGAGTGCCACGTTCTGAGGCTGAACTAATTGGTCAAGCTGAGGCAGAGGTGGGTGGCCAGATTGGCCACCTTTGGTCCTGTTTACCCTTTCCCACCCCAGCTCTGTTTAAAACCCCAGCCACCCCAGCTCTGTTGTAAAACCTCAGAGCCCTGGATTCCAAAGGCCCCATCCAGAGCAGAGGAAGGGGGTGAGAGGAAGTGAGTAGGGCAAGTTTGAAAGCGGAAAAGCCTGTTTGCTGAGGGATGGCCGGAGACAGTGTGAGACGTAGCAGGGGAAAGGCTTTCATACATACCCTTCTGTGGGGGCCACAGGTAAAGGAGCCCGGGGGAATAGGGTAGGGATGGGGCACCGTGGCCCCAGCCTCTTAGGCATCTGTCTGTCCTCTGTAGTGTACATGGAGGAAAGGAGCTGCCTCTGAGAAGGGGCTAGGCCAGGCCAGGTGAACATCTTGAGTTCTGGCTGAGGTGATGGTCCTCACCCTGAGATGCCTTCTAACGGGTGATGGACCCAGGCCTGACTTTCGCCACTGTCACCTCCACCTGGACCCAGGTGTTCGGTCATTCATCTGGTTGTGATGGCCCTAGGCTATTATTAGTATAGATTATTGTCATAAGCATTTAACATATACAGTGGGGCCTTGACTTACGAGTGTCCCAGCTAATGAGTTTTTCGAGATATGAGCCATCTCTCTGCCGATTTTTTGCTTTGAGTTGCGAGCTAAAATTTGGTTTTAAAGGAGAATTACAGATTGTTCTCAGAGGAAATCATTCTACTCCAGAGTGGGCTTTTCCAGAAGGACCAAATCAAGGATC
>NW_006296627.1:466204-478859 GCF_000327345.1 Myotis davidii | reverse complement strand
CAGCTATTTGGCACAGTGAACGTCACATTGAACACCACAACATCAGCCCAGAATCACGTGTCTCACTCGTTCACTTTAATGATTTGACATATGAGTAATTTAAGTTACGAGCTCGATCACGGAACAAATTAAACTCGTAAGTCAAGGTCCCACTGTATAAGTACAGTATCTCAAGAAATCCTAGCCAAACTCTGTGGGCACTTCTTTTCTACCAAATTTAAACTGAAAAAAAGGGAAAAGAAAATAAGTCAAAGAATTATGTTCCTCTCACATAATTAATAAGTAATAGAGCTTGAATTCAAATTTAGTTTTGCCTGATTCTTGAGGCTAATTTTTATCAACTTGACATCCTGTCATTTGGGAATTAAATCAAGCATTGCTGTATATGAAATGAGCTCCAGTGAGAAGGCTGGCTCTCAGGTGGCTAAGATAATGCAGTTGTGTGTTCGCGGGTTTTCTCCGGGTCTGCTCCAGAAATGTAATGCATGGGACCAACGCATGTGATGAAAACTCAGAGTCCAGGTCCTGCTATTCTAAGCATGATTATATAAACGGCTTATAAATTTCTATTTCACATGTATTTGCTCTTCAAAACAGAAAAGTAATACACTTGTGGAACACAAATATCTCTCTCTCTCTCTCTCTCTCTCTCTCTCTCTTTCTCTCTCTCTCTCTCACACACACACACACACACACACATACACACACACACACACACACACACTGTGCCATTCTAGTTTTAAATAATATTGAAAACAATATCGAAACATACATAATAATGTTGAAACATTTTGAGGAGACTTAGTTATATACTGACCTTAGATACCAGTCATGTTCAAGGATTTGAATTTAAACTCTTAGTACATTTTTATTTGGGGATTTTATTTCACCAGGTAATTTTCCCTCATTTTAGATGAGTGACACTAAGGTAAGGAAAACAAGTTTTATTTTGATTCAAACATATTATTCAGAGGGTTTCTTCAAAACAGAGCCTAATTCATTGAACAATTGCAAGTAAAAACAAGAAATACACTGTGTTCTGAGCTCTTCTGCCTTTGGTAACTGGCTTATATCATAAAGCTTTATTTCACGTGAATGTTCTCATTGCCTCAAGTGTATTCTTTCTCTTATACATACATTATTTTTGCTGCTCTTTTTAAAAAATGTGTTTCTAGCTCAGCTTTTTTTCTCTTTTTGGTTTTTGCCTTAAGATTTTTAAACTAAATTTGATTCTAGTTAATAATAATTAAGATCTTGAGCACTTACTATGTGGCAGACAAGGAAGAGAGAATAGCTCTCCACACATGGGCTTGTCCACAGAGTAATAAACAACTCCTGTGACCCAATGGGATCTTAGCGGCTCAAGCTTTATGAAAGTGCAAACTCCATTCTTTGAACTTCCTGATCACTTCCTAAAAAGACATCTACTTTTACTTCCTAAAAAGAAATGGAACTCCTGTTTTCAAGGCAGATGTGCCTGCATGTCATTTATATAACTCCTTCTGGGATCTTGAATGAGACCTCTTGATGAATTTTTGGTTGTGTTTTCTCTCATTACTAAGTTTAATGTCGAAGTGATCATAGCTTGCTAACTAAAACCGTGAAACTGATGTCAGACTTCTGACCCTCCAGAATTATAAGGGAATAAGCTTGTGTTGTTTTAAGTTACAAGGTTTGTAGAAGTTTGTCATAACAGCAACAGAAAACGGATATATTGTCTTCCACCCTCCACCCTTAGATATTCCGAGTAATTTTGCAATACTGTCCAACCCTAACTATAGGCCGGCAAGCACTCATGCCAGGTAACTTCAGAGAAGAAAGACACAGGCACAGAAAAACAGAGGCAGCGAGACAGAGTGAGTTGGGGAGAGAGAGGGAGAGATTTTCAGTGAATTTTAGACACATTCTCCACCGAAATCAATTTGTGCTGAAGCTGTTTATATGTTTGGCATTCAGTCTGTCGCATTTTTCTTTCTCTTCTTTTGAATTTGTTTTTATTTCTTTTTTTTTTACCCCCTTAAGTCTAGAAAATGTTTCTTTAGCTGTTTATGAAGCACAAATCTTGAGAAATCTGCTGTTCTTTAGCAAGAAGATGTGATTTGTGAACAGAAAGTGTGAAAGACTAGCAATGAGAATTGTGAGATGTTGAGCTTGCAAGAAATGGATTGCCTCCTGGACCTTCCCCAGGGGGATTGGCACAGGACTAACACCGATCCATGTATTAGTCATTTTAAGTAAAAGTAAAGCTTTACTTTGGTATTAACTGCATCTCCTTGCTTTTTGGAGAAACTGGTAATCTGAAAAGTACAAAGAAAAGTTTATATCTGATACATATGTACTAATCTTACTATATTATGAATACTATTATTATGTGTCTTAATGAGTTTTCAATGAAAGATATTTTCCATAATATTTTTTTTAGATCATAACTATAGTATCTTCCCCCCAGGAGCTCATAATGGATATGGACCAGAATATACAAGGTATTTAATAATCGATTGGGCCTGACCAGTGTGGCTCAGTGGTGGAACATTTGCTTATGGACCAGGAGGCCAAGGTTCAGTTCCCAGTCAGGGCGCATGCCTGAGTTGTGGGCTCAATCCCCAGTGTGGGGCATGCAAGACACAGCCGATAAATGATTCTCTCTCATCATTAATGTTTCTGTCTCTCACTCCCTCTTCCTTCTTCTCCGAAATCAATAAACACAGATTAAAGAAATAATCAGTTGTCATTAAAACAAAATTATGCTCATGAACTGTATTCAAGAATCACTAGGGATACACCATTATTCCTAATGACAATAAAAATAAGTTTAATCAGTAACTTCAGTTATAGACTCAAGAATTCAAGTGGAATTCAGAGATATTAACCAGCCATATATTATCGCTACACATTGTAATGTACAATTTTTACCTATGAAATCACTGATAGGACTTGAAATCAATCTTTTTTTGATAGTTCATGTATAAACATAATTTGGATAATAGTAGAGTCTCTTATTTACAAATAACTAGTACCTGGAATAATCTGGATAGAATTTAGAAGAAAAAGTTATGCAGGATACTTAAATTTAAGACACTAGTGTGCATGGGCAAATAATGTGAGGGTCCATACATTCTGTTACTTCTGGTAATGTGCTTGGAATCAAGGCTGATGGTAGAAGCTTATGTATTTGCAGAAAAGAGGATGCAGAAAGTTTCTATGTATTTTCTCCAGCACCTACCAGGAGATGGAGTTGATGGAATGGTGGTAGCTTGGATTTGACATATTCTCCTATTGTAACATTTATGAAAATGGAAGGTTTTTAATGTCAACATGTTTAATGCCCCTGGTGCCTAGCATGGGGCTAGTCTCCAGGGTGGACATGAGTAAGTGAGTATTTAGATTGATCTTGTTAGGAAGTGTGTAGGAATAAGTAAGATTTATGCATGTGAAGTAGGAAATAATGACACAAGACAAAAAGTCTCCACAGGAGTAACCTTACTTCCTTTCTCCTCTGTTCAGGAACCACCTCTCTCTCTCTCCTCTCTCTCTCTCTCTCTCTCTTTCTTAGCAATATAGATCTTATTTATTTTGTTTAACTTCCCCCCCTTTGCTTTTTCCATTTATAGTTTCTTTGCATATGTTTTCCCTCTGGTTGAATACTTTTTTTCTACTCTTTGCCAATTCAGCTTGAGCATCACTTGTTTAGTAAATTCTTTCACGATCTCTCTGCCTCCCCATCTATTTTTTCTGAAAGTATGTAACCCTCTACTGTAGCTCACATTTCAGTTTGCTATGTTTGTGGAATTTCTAAAAAAAATTATTGGGTTTTTCTTTCACAAGATTATAAAATCTATAAAAGTAGAGACTGAGTGTACTTCATTCCCATTTAATTCCAATTCCTTGGCTACAAGTAGATAAATCATAAATATAGGAGGAATGGTTGAAGCCCCATAGAGTTATGGGAAGTCTGAAAGTGGAATGGAGCAAAAGATGGTCCAGGAGAATGTAGAGAATATATCTAAATAAAACAAGAGTTTGGTTTTTTAGGCTTTAGAAAAGACACACATGAAGAGATTATTAAACTGGTGAGGCAGCGTATAAAGTATTTAATCACATAGGCTTTGGAGTCAGAAAGACTGAGTTTGAATTTCAGCCGAGCCAGTTGCTGGTAAGTCCTGGGCACTTTATATTCCTTCTTGAAGATTTGGTTTCTTTGCCTTTGTAATAGATATAGTAATGATCTGTTTTATGAGTTGCTATAGATCAATAGTCTCCAAGTTTTAATCATTTGCATCCTATCTGTATGATTTTTCAGTATCTGTGTTTTACCAGTATTCATTATTATTTCTTTAATTTTGCTTTTCTGCTCTCTCTCTTATAAAATTAGTCTCATTCTGAATTATAATATCTGTAAAATTATGGTTTTGTTCTGATAGCTATAGTTTTTATAATATATCTCAAACAGACTTTTATCTATTTAAAATGTTCATAATGTATCTCTGCACTACCCATAATTATCTTGTGTGCCAGCAGCAATATAGAAAAGGCTAGAAAAGTAGGAAATGCAGAAAAAATAGGCACATCCAATCACTCTACCCACCCAGAATCAAGTCTTTTTTTGAAAACGTGCCCTTCTCTGAGCAAAGTCAAAGGTGAAATACTCATACAAGAAAACACAAATGTTGGTTGTTTGACTTAAATAGAATTTTCAAAGAGAATATTATATATAAGTGATAATATTTTTAAAGGAAGGGCCTGTTTGCGATGTTCCATCTTACATTTAGTCATGAGCTTGCATTTTTTCCACCTTGGTCATTATCTACTACCATTCTCACTACTCCTAGCTATTCTGTATGAAAGAATGAAGGACTTTATCTCCATAAACATTAGATAGGTATTAGAATTCCTACTAATTTACATGGAGAAAGTTAGCTCAGTGAGGTTAACATAACTCATGCTGCTTTATTACTCTTAGGATGGGTGACAACTAACTTAATGCTATTTTGTGGCTCTTTTCTTTCGTTGGCCTAAAGTCCAGAGTCCAGTCACTGAAATGTGCATATATGATGTGTGTGTGTTTGTGCGTGTGTGTAGAATTAGATTAGTGCTGTTATCAATAGGTTAAACACAGTAAATGCATTACTTTAATCAGGACCTCTCTGAGGTATTAATAGACTACCATTCATGCACCTGTCCAGGGAATCATTATGGGGAGTTTTGTTTTCAATCTGGTGATTTGCAATATAAAATTAGGGAGAATGCCAACCTGATGACTTCTGTTTTGCATCATCTAATCTTTAGTATCTTGGTATAAATTCTTGAGACTCCAGCGGTAGCAGATTGGCTATTGTGAATGCAGTATTCTGACAAGACCAGGAGAGTTTGCACCAATGTTATCACATCATATTGTTTAGAGGTGTGAACTATCCCTTTTCAGAAAAAATCCTCACTCTAGGATATATGTTTTATTTTTAATTGATTTTAGAGAGAGAAGAAGGGAGAGAGAGAGATATCCCATACACACCCTGACCATGGGAGTGAACCTGCATCCTGGGTGTGTGCCCTGACCGGGAATTCAACCTGTGACCCTTTGGTACACAGGACTATGCTCCAGTCAACTGACCCTCATGGCCCAGGGCCGGAATGTGAATTATCTTTAATTCAAGGTGTCCAGCATTCCTTTTACTGATCCCATCTCCAGGAAATCAAGGTTGAGGGTGGAGAATTAGAGTCATACCAGAAATAATACTAAAAGTTTATAATAAAAAATGTGGGAGAAGATTTTACATAAACCTAATACTTAAGTGCAGCTAGTCAGACCACTGGGCTGCACAACGATTGAGTAGCTTATGCCCTACACAATGGTGCTTTCCTAAAATGTAAATTAGGCCTGCAACACAAGAGACCTAGCCCTGGACTACAGTCAGTCGGGATTCTGGAGAAGTCCCTCCCTCCCTCTCCCTGTCTCTCTCCCTCTCTTCCTCTTTCTTTAGAATTCACCTGTTCTCAAAGAGTCTCCTTTTATAATTTTCACAAAGTCACAGTATGACCTACCAGTAGATATGGAATCAAAAGTTCAAAAACAAGAGAGTAAACAGTTTGAGGTCACTCGTGGTGGCTGGAACATCATTCATAAGCTTCGACATGCTTTTAGGTGCTTTTTTGACACATGTTATGGCATGAGGGAACTTAGCTGAAATTACTAAAAAGAAGTAGCATGCAAAAGGATTTAACACCAGTTGAAAATACCACATAGTGTTGGGGGCTATTACTTCTCTGGATACCTTTTCAGAAACAAAGCTCTGTTTTGGAAAGTAACAGGTGACTGGTCTAAATTTATAGCAGTGCCTGAAAGTTTATTTGCATCATCCTGAATAAAAGTCAACAATCACATTACTTTGAAGGACAAAATTATATCATTAGTGTAAATTCTCGTATCTATCTCTGAGAATATCCTGTAGACATATATACAACTGTGGAAGAATTAACAATATGAACAGTGTTTTGATTCACTGTTAACAAATATGATGACTTTTAAGATAAGGATTTTTTAATTATGCAGATGGGAAAATTTGAAGTTTGTATCTTACAAAGCAACACAACTATATTCACACTTTTCGGTTTTGTTACAGACTACATTTTCGGGGATGTAATATAAACTCACATTGTTGCTCATACTACCTCTGTGATAATAAAGAAGGTACAGTGCTTTTCTGCCTTCTTTTTGCTCCCCAATTGTAAGTCAGAAAGACAGATAATTATAAGGTGAAGATAAACTACTTCTTGTCCCTGAATCCCCCTTTTCCTTCTCTATAGCTCTGCACTTTTTATGTTTCCTGAATGAGGTCAGTCAACACAGAACAAATGCTCGTGCTGGGGCACTTGCCGTGTCTGCCACCATATTTTGCACAGGAGTTTCTCTTGAGTGGGCATCTTTCTTTTATTCTGTAATGAAAGGATACTGAAGCTTAGCGGTAACAGCTTTTAAATTTCATATGCCCTTTCTGCATTCATGTCTACCCTGAGAAGAGTAAAATAAATGAGACTCAACAGGGAAAAAAAGGTCATGCTTACCGAGATCTAAGGACTCAGAAGAGAGAAATTTACTATTGTTCTTTTGAGAGTAACACTATCTTTTTGTTTTCTATTCAGTTCACGTCATCTTAATCTTCAAAGTTCTGTGCTTTACTTTGATGGAGTGAGTTGGTAGAGCAGGAACATATTAAATCTATGGTAGACGGCATAGTTCTGAATATATATATTATGTAGAGCGCTTGTATCTGATTCCAGGAAGAGAGACCCACTTTCTATTTCAGTGTCTGAGATCTCTGATCACATTGAATTGAGTTTCGGTTATCTTTTATGGAATGAAGTTATTTTAAAAGTGCCATTGTGGTGGGAGAATAAAGGCATTTACCCAGAAGCAATAAGAGCAAATGGTGTGCCTTCTCCAATCCCTGATGGGCTTTCTATGTCACTTCTGAGAAATCTCTCAATAACTCAGATGGGAAGTAGTAGAGAATAACTCACAGCCTTGTAATTCAAGAGAGGTGTCAGTTATAGTCTTGGTTGTGCCATTAGGGAAGATAGTCCAGGTTCATATAAAATGATGAAGGTGCATATATACATTGACAGACAATGATCACCGGGATGACAGATGCCATGGCCAAATGAGCCTACAATCCAGCAAGGTACTCTTATGTCCTTGGGCAAAACCCTTTATTTCTCTTGCCTTCATTTCCTCATCTGTAAACAATTGTAACCGGTGATTTGAAAACATATTGGTATATGAGAATTTTTTTAAATCATATACAAAATCTATATGAAACTCCTAATATGAAACAATTAAAGAGCTGAGGGTCCTCATTTCAGAGGAGACCCAAACTCTCAGTACTCACCCCTTCTCCTTCCTATTCTAAGACACTAGCTGCCTGAGGCTACTTCATGCAGCGCATTTTAAACACCACACTTCTCAAAATCTTTATATGACCCCCTTGCATTTTCAGAATCCTGTTAGCTTATTGGTAAAATAAGAGAATCTATACTTGTATTTGGCACCTTTACAATAATCCATTGATATGGATTGATTTCATCCAAGAAAAGATGATAGCCATGAAGTAACGTGAGTACTTGGAAATTTTGTGTTTTGTTGTTGTTTTTCAATTAAACCCTTGCAATATAAAATTTAACTTTTGTGGACTCCCATATTTTTGAGGTACATGCTCATGTGGTATTCGTTCCACCAGAATTCAGGGATGCCATAGATGTGTGAGTGCCTGAGTGTGGCATCCAGACACACTGCTAATATAACTTTTAAAAACTAAAGTTTTAAAATGCTCCTAAAATGCCCATATATATTAAATGATTGGACATTGTTCAGTAAGTAAACTGGAAGTGGGGTATTAAGGTGGGACGAACTTAATTGAACTAATCTGGATATCAACAATCCTCTGCTGTGACTCAGGCATAGGGGAATTTGTCAGCTAAGGCTAGTGGGGTGGTGGTAAAGTGAATAATATTATCAAGATAGAACCAAAGCCATTTTTTGCACAAAGAGGAACATATTTTGTTTGCTCATTTAATGGAAATCTCTAGAATCAGAGGAATATCCATTAAATGTGCTGGAAATTTAAAAGTCACTTATGTGCTCTGTTAGAAAAGTCTATATTTTGTTTCAATATGATTCAAAGTGACTATTTCTTTAAATTGGAGTAATGGACAGGCACCTCAAAATTTATTACCTAATTGTCTTTTGGATGATAGTTGACTCTTATTTTCTTGAGGTACAATATTGTAAATTAGAACTTCTTTCCTGGAACATTAATTCATACCATAAAAACCCCACAATCCATCAAAATACATGAAAATTGAATATGCAGTTTTATTAACATCGATTATATAAGTAAAAAATAAGACTACTCAAACATCATTGTAAATATTTTTTAGAATGGGTTATTTATTTATTTATTTAGGCGGGACTACCAAAGCTTTTTAAAACATAAGACTAAGCACATTTGTTGAATAATTTCCTGAGTAACTAAGGTGTCCATTGCTGTAAGTATATTTGAATTGTATCCAAAATTAATCTAATTTTTCTTAAAAATTTTATTATTTCAGCATGTATGTATGGCCCAGAAAATACTGGGATAGTAAATTTTGCTGAAATGTCTACATTTTTTTCCTCTCTTTAATCATCCCTTATACTTCCATTTCAGTAAAGACAGTTGAATTACAACTCACCCTTCACTATCAGGTAATTTGGTGCAGAGATGTTTGTAGTTTGTAGGCACATGTACATGCATTTGGTTCATCAATGGCATCATGAGTTTAATTGTGAATCCCAAAATACATACCCATGTTCTAACCCCTGGTGTCTGTGAATGTGATCTTATTAGGGAAAGGGACTCTACAGAAATAATGAAGTAAAGGCTTTGTGATGAGATCATCCTAGATTAATAGGGCGGGCCCTAAATTCATTGGCCAATGTCATAAGAGGAGAAATATATGGAGAAATAGGCCTTGTGAACACACATGGAGTTTAGAGTTATGCTGCCATAAATCACAGAATGCCTGGAACCACCAGAAGGTAGGAGAGGCAAGGAAGGGTCCTCTCATTATACCTGCAGAGGAACTGCACCTGCTGCCACTTCCATGTGGACTTCTGGTCTCCAGAACTATGAGAGAGTAAATTTCTGTTACTTGAAGCCACTAAATCAGTGGTAATTAGTTATGGAAGTCTAGAAAACTAGAACAAATAGAAAGAGCCTTCTTATGTATAATTAAATGAGCTGTAAATATGTTTATGAGCCAAGCCTTTAAGCAGAGGTCATTTGTAATTAGTTCCAGGAAGAGACTAGAAAGCCTTTGTGTAGGGAGCCGAGTACAGAATCTGGGGAGAACACCTTAAATACTGTATCTAAATTAGGTATATTTAATGCCTCCACATGGCTAATGACCCAGGAGTGTAAAAGACCTCATCTGAACTAAAATATTTTATGAAAATAATAACAGTGTGTAGGCATGAAATAAAACCCATTAATATTTAAAGTAGTATTGTCATTGATAGAGCCCAGAGTCAGTAATAATAGAGGTAACCATTCTAGTATTAAGCATTTTCATTATAATGACGGTGGTAGAAGTGATTATGGAGGCAGTGTTAATGGGTATAATTCATTGAGATTGGGAGTAGTCATTTAATCTTACTAGTCTAAATTTTCTGCTCTAAAATATAAGGAAGGGACATAAAGCTTCAATGACTCACTTATTTTCTTGGGAGTGTGACTCTTTAGGGAAAACCAGGCATTGGTGTACATGAAAAAGGCAGATCAAGATTACTTTGAAAGTCCAAGGTAATCAATAATAATAAAAGCATAATATGCTAATTAGACTGGACATCCTTCTGGATGACCTTCTGGATGAAGCCAGGGCTGTGAGGGAAGCCCAGGTCCCGGTCCTAGGGAAGCTGGTGCTGGCAGCCAAGGGAAGGAAGTCCTACTCTTGCACGAATTTCATGCATCGAGCCTCTAGTGAAAATATAACACCCAGTCATTTCTGAACTATCAACAACCAGGTTATCAATGTATCTTTCATTCTGGGAAGTTTCAAATCAAAACTTGAATTACCTGGTCAAAGTAACAGACAACAGGGCTATTCCTTTCTGAGAATCATCCAGGAAAAGAAAATATAGATGACTAGAGGCCCGGTGGACAGATTCATGCACAGGTGTGCCCCCCTCAGCCTGACTGGCGATTGAGGCCTATCGGGGAACAGGCTGGCCAGGTGAAGGGGCTGCAGGAGGTGTATTGGGGGTGGGCAGGGGCCATGGGATATTGGCCAGCCACGGGAGGATGGCTGTGGGAGTGCACTGACCACCAGGGGGCCGCTTCTGCATTGAGCATCTGCCTTCTGGTGGTCAGTGCCCATTATAGCAACTGGTTCACCAGTCATTTTGGTTGTTCTGGTCATTTGGCCATAATGGTTGCTTAGGCTTTTATATAAACTAGTATAGATGGACAGAACCTTCATCTGAGGAATATTCTATCTGGGAACTACTACAGAGGGAATTCCTATGACATTTTCCCACTGGAATGATATTGAAATTAGGACTTCTATTCTAGCAGTTGGAGTCAATTGGAGTCAAATATAATATATATGTCCAGTGTTTGCCACAATTACACATTTATTTATTCATTATTATTATTTTTTATTGTTTAAAGTATTACATATGTCTCCCTCTTTCCCCATTGACCCCTCCCTGGCCACTCCCACCCCTAAGGACAAGCTCCTGCTGCCCCAATGTCCGTGCCCATTGGTTCTGCTACACAATAATAAATTTTTACAATTATATAAAAATGCCCCATATTTATAAATGGGTAGAGATGTTTTATGCAGAGCAGTTGTATACCAATGTATACATGCTATCTTTATAGCATACGTGTGAAGTTATAAGGACTTGAACATGTGATTTTGAGGAGAAGCAAGGTATTTTGATCCTTGTTCATTCATCTGATTCCTTGAAGTTGAAATGGTTAGCTTCTTTTTTTTTTATTTTGACTTCTCTTCAATTCTCAAATAGACATATGAAGGGCAGCCAATGATAAAATCTGACAGAAAAGTGTAAATAGTTGATTTCTCTTTGGGAGAGAAAAATTCTAGTCAGACACAGTACTTGCCTTGGTAAATGGTTCAGGTTCAAACTATGAAGATAAGGAGCTTTGTTATGGGTGTTGTTTTAAACATAGCATGAACTATCTCTTTATTTTTATCTTTAATCTATGGGTTTATTTTTATCTACATTTCTCCTCAGTGGCATGTAGTCTGCAGTAAGATGGCGGTGGTGGTAATGGTGGTAATAATAGTTGTAAAATAATGATAAAAGTAAAATTAGTATTTCCCAGTTCCTGGGTAAAGCAGGATATTTAATGAAGTAGATGCTACTGTTATCCCTACTTTACAGATGAGGTCACTTCCTCAAGTTTATATAATGAAATGATGTTAACTATAAGGATAGAAACTTCATTTTATTATTTAAAAGCCAATTCCCAGGAGTTCAGAAATAGAATCATATATGTAAAACATTGATTGTTAAGAGTGACAACAAAACGCAATGGGAAAAGAAGACATTTTTAACAAATTATGCTGGACCGACTAAATGTTTATAAAGGAAAGAATTAGCAACCTCAATCTCTATCCCATTTCATATATAGATATTAATTTTAAATGAAACATAGATCTACACATATAAGTTAAACCACAAAACTTCTAGAAGACAACCCAAGAGATAATCTTTGGGTAACTACCAGAAAGCCAAATATTTTGTAGTCAGGACATAAAAAGCATAATCAAAAAAGGAAATAATGATAAGTTTGACTTTACCAAGATTAAAATTTTCTGCTTAGCAAAATTTAGCATTAAAAACTAGGCAAATCACAGATTGGAGCTGGGGTCCAACCCCAGCAGGTCCAGGGGTCCCCAAAGGTGTGGACGGAGTCAGCGAAGAAGGAAAGACACGGAGACAGCGTTCAATTGATCAGCAGCCTTGCCAGGATCTCTAGCCACAATCTCCAGCCAAGTTCAGTGTCCATGTTCTCTTGCTAGGTTCTCCAGCCAGTTTCTGTCCAGGTTCTCCAGCCAGGTTCTGTAGCCATGTTCCCTCGCTAGGTTCTCCAGA
>NW_006296627.1:458256-466086 GCF_000327345.1 Myotis davidii | reverse complement strand
AACCTGGCACTTAGTGAAGGGGTTTTATTCCCTCCCTAACTTCAGGGGAAAATTTCTACCTAGGGAAACAACCTTTCTTGGAGAGGTGACCTTGGTTAAAACACATAGTGCCAAGAAGGTGAGCAAATATATTAAGAACAGTATGCCATATATGCCAGGTCACTTGAAACAGCAAGGATGGACCGGCTCCTGGCAGATTGGAAAACATATTTTAATACACATTTCTATAACAGATTATATCCAGCATATATAAATTTTTTAAAACAGATGCAAGTCAATAGTTAAAAAAAAATACAACCAAATTAAAAAATAACGAGGTAAAAACTTGACTAAACATTGCATGAAAGATGATATACAGATTGTCATTAAGCTCATGAAAATATGCTCTGCATCATTAGTCATTAGAGAAATACTAATTAAAAACACAATGGACACAATGAAATGTCATTCTACACTCAGCAAATGAGGTCAAAACAAAACAAAACAACAGCATTAGCACTATCAAATTGTGGCAAGAATGTGGAAAACTTGTAAGGCTTATAAATTGCAAAGAAAATGAAAAATATATACCAACTTTGGTAAATGTTTGGCAATGTCTTATAAAAGTAATCATACATCTATCCCAGCAGTTCTCAGAGTATGATCTGAAGACCCTGAATACATAGTGTATGGTTTTATTATGTGAAATCCAATATTAGGCAAAACTAATCGATGAGGAGAGAAATCAGAGTGGTTGGCTCTGCATTAGGGATGGCTTGCTTTCCAAGGTACAAGACGGGACTTTCTGGCGTTCATCTCAGATAAAAGAAAAAGGGTATTGAATCAGTTATGTATTATGGGCTTTTGTCAACTATATGTGGTGCTCCTTTGTAAGATAGATAACTTGGAATTGATGCTATTTTTAACATAGGATATATATATATAATCTCCTTAATAATGAAAATGTCTTTCATTCAGGCTAATAGAATGAAAACAAGCATGATCCTTGACCTCAAAGAATTTACATCATTCTGGAAAAAAATAGCAACCATTAAATAACGACATGGAGGGAAAGATTATGAAGGGAATAAACAAAGAAAACAAAGAGTTCCTGGGAGAGTGCAGACCTCACCCAGAGAATGAACAAAGTAAAAGATGTCCTTCTATCTTTCTTAGTTAACATGAGTTTCTGATGACCAATGTAATCCGGGTGTGCTCGAGAGCCTGCCTCTAACTGTTTGTACTATTTTTTCACATTGAAAAGCATTTACTGCTTATTTGATATTTTTTTCAATGAGCAATGTCATTGGAAGTGCACAGAAGAGAGCTGTCAGTCTTTTTTGTCTGGTGTTTGGGCTAATTCTTAACACTTTCACCTAACATACTTCCTCAGTTTCACACCTAGCCTGCCCTCAGTTTCTGCAAGAGAACACAGCACCTTCGCACACAGGCAAAGCTGCTGCTTTTCCCTCTTTTACAAATAGTTTTTCAGGCTTCCTTGCCATTTATTTCTTCTCTCTGAATACTTCTAAGACATCCAATGGAAACTTAGTGATGAATGGAGAGGTAGACACAATCCCAGGTTCAGAGTCACTGGCTTGCTTTTATTTTTCTGGACTCCTCCACCATAAAGAGTAAGTGCATCAAATTTAAACTCACAAAATCCCAGAACTGAAGTAGCTATAGATTCCATATTAGGTAGCATTGATTGAGTGTACACTATACACATATGAGGTAGTGCTCGCCTTACAAGTGTCTATTAAGGTTCTCATTGGATCCCAGAACAATGCTATTTACCATATCTTTACTGTCATCTTTGTTTTCTAAAGGAGGAAACAGACTTATGGACTAGTGGTAACTTTTCCTAGGCTTCAATACTAATCAGTAGCAGAGTAGGATTTAGTCCTGAGTCTCTGAGTTCGGAAAAAAAGGCTCTGAAGACATAAAATTCTAGAGCCCACTGCTTCCTTATCCAAGTTATCAGTCTCATGTGCACGTTGATTAGTTGAATCAAGAAGTTTAAATATTAAGTCTCCTGATCAGGATGAATGCAGAGTTAAAACTAGAACTCAGATCTGACTTTTCAGTGTACTTATGACTAAGATCTCTTTGGAGGTTTAGAGAAGTTCTTATGCCTCATATATTCTCTTGTGAATCATTTTCCCAATGTGTGCAAAACTGCTACAAAAAAGAACAACTGATTTTATAGGATTTAGCTTGTGAATTCATTTTTACCTAATCAAGAATAGGGCTATTTAGAATCTCTGTAAAAGCAAACATTCACAAAAATCAGAAGCCCTATTTTGCCTTTACTATTTCACGTGTGCAGTGTTGGAAAAACTATTCAATCATTTCATCCTCAGTTTTCCCTTTCTGGAAAAACAATGAGCCTGGACTGTGTGGTTGAGTGATTGAGTGTTGACCTATGGACTGGGAGGTCACAGCTCAGTTCCTGGTTGGGGCACATTCCTGGGTTGTGGGCTACATCCCCAGTGCAGGACGTACAGGCGGTGGCCAATCAATGATTCCCTCTCATCATTGATGTCTGTCTGTCTCTCTCTCTCTCTCTCTCTCTCTCTCTCTCTCGGCCTTCCTCTCTGAAATCAATAAAAATGTAGTTTTAAAAAATGAGTAAAAGCTACCTCATTGGATATTAGGAGATCCAAGGAAAATGTAGTGCATCGTAGAAGTTAGTTACCTTTAAATGATCTTTCCCTTCCAAACACTTTATTTCTACTTAACACATATTAAGGGAATATCTCAGAAGCTTCTGGAATCATCCTCATATATTTTGTTTTTTACCAGATTTTTTTAAACCTATGTTTCAGGCTTTTTCGCAGTTAAAAGCCATTCATTTGAACTTCACTGAGATTGGAAACCAGCAGGTTACATTTTTGGGAATATTACTCAATAAATAGGAAATGCCCTACTTTGTTGGAACCCTTCTGATGCTGTCTGAAAAACTGAGTTACATATTTTGTGCTCAACATCCCTGTAGGACAGGGAGCTGAGTATACTCTGGTAAAAGCACTTACATGGCCACCACTCCAGGGGCAAAGTACACTTGTGTCGCTTAAACTGTGAGGCACATGTGTTGTTTAAAAAAATTAATGTGTGTGAGATTTTTATTTCATTTGCTATGATGGAAGGATGCAGAGTGAGTGCTTTAACAGAAGTTTGGGTCATGGTGGCATTTTATCACCTCTACCCCTAATGCAGTGGTTCTCAACCTGTGGTCTCGACCCCTTTGACGGTCGAACAACCCTTTCACAGGGTCACCTAAGACCATCCTGCATATCAGATATTTATATTACGATTCATAACAGTAGCTACATTACAGTTATGAATTAGCTACGAAAATAATTTTATGGTTGGGTCACAACATGAGGAACTGTATTTAAAGGGCCAGAAGGTTGAGAACCACTGCCCTAATGTCTTTGATGTTAAACTAAGCAAAAGGAGCTGAAGAAAGAATTCTTGTTGGATAATCAGAAACTGCTTATTACTGTTTAGCTTCCAGCCTCTAAAATATTCTGGTGCGTTGATGCAAAAAATTGCAAAAACAATCTATGCATTTCACTTGGCCTACTTGCTTTTATACATTTGAGATGGAAGTCTTTGAGGATATAGCTGATCTCAAAAGAAAGGTGTTTATTAAATAATGATTTGTGCTTTTTGGTGCCTTTTACTAATCTCATGATTTATGTCAGAACATGTCTATTTCTTATGTAAAATCTTGGTAAAAGTAAAGACTTATAAAAGTCCAAGTAAGAATTTGTGTTCTGCTTTTAATATTTTATCTGTCTAAGGTTGAGCAGGATCATTGAAGTTGAGGCCAATGAAGTGATTTATGTTCTTTTCCTTGACAACTTTGTGAATCAAATATTTACATAAAGACTGTAGATAGCTTTGCCATTTTAAAACATTACGCTTCATTTCAAACATGCTAGGCTACCAGAATTTTGATACTAGACACAATGTATTCAACATTTGCTATGCATGCTTTAATGTTTTATTTGTGTGTTATGTGATTTCATTCTAAGTACTAAGCTTTGGAGGAAATACTGCAGGCTCAATTTTACAGATGGAGAGAATCTTAGTCTAAGCCAGGGGTCCTCAAACTTTTTAAATAGGGGGCCAATTCACTGTCCCTCAGACCGTTGGAGGGCTGGACTATAGTTTAAAAATAAAAACTATGAACAAATTCCTAGGCACACTGCACATATCTTATTTTGAAGTAAAACAACACAATGGGAACAAATACAATATTTGTATTTGCATGTGGCCCCCGGGCCGTAGTTTGAGGACCCCTGGATGCGTTCTGATTTAAGCAATGCACCTGAGGTCATTAGCTAGTTTTTAGGAGAATTAGAATTCAAATCAAGATCCATCTCACCACAAAAACGTCACATGTTTGCGTTTCCTATCTTTGTCTTTGGAGTGCTCAGTATAATGCCAAGCACTTAGATGGTACTCAATCAAGTTTGATTTGCCTGTTATACTTAATTTTAATGTTGTGTGAGACTTCTGTTGTTACATTCTTTGGTTCACACAACATATATCCATATTCTCTCTCCTTCTTGTGTCTTAGTTTCCTTTCTCTATTCTACATCCCTGAACCTCTATATATCACATGGCTATTGAATTGAATTATTGTAAGTATGAAACAAAATGATATTTGTTAAAGGCTTAGCATGGGGCTCAGCATAAAGAGAATGCCCAATAAATGCTAGAAATCTTCTTCTTCTCTCTCTCCCTTTCTTGGGTTGAATCCAAGACCTTTTTGTGCAGCCCTGCTGCTCTGACGGCCTGACTCAGCCATGGTGATGCCGCGGCAAAGGAGGCATGAGAATGAGTGCTTAGAATAACTCCTCCCTCCCTTACATACACAGGGCTTTCACGTTTCTTTCCACTATTTTTTTTTCTTTTTTCTTTATTGATTAAGGTATTACATATGTGTCCTTATCCCCCCATTACCCACCCCCAAGAACCCCCTGTTATCTGTGACCATTGGTTAGGCCTATATGCATGCACACAAGTCCTTTGGTTGATCTCTCCCCCTTACCTCTACCCTTCCCTACCTTCCCTCCTAGGTTTGATGGTCTAATCCAGGGGTGGGCAAACATTTGACTAGAGGGCCACAATGGGTTCTTAAACTGGACTGGAGGGCCGGAACAAAAGCATGGATGGAGTGTTTGTGTGAACTAATATAAATTCAAAGTAAACATCATTACATAAAAGGGTACGGTCTTTTTTTTTTTTTTTTTTAGTTTTATTCATTTCAAACGGGCTGGATCCGGCCCGCGGGCCATAGTTTGCCCATGGCTGGTAATCAATGCTTTTTTGTCTCTGGATCTGTTTTTGTTCATCAGTTTAGTTGTTCAGTATATTCCACAAATGAGTGGGATCATGTGATATTTATCTTCCCACTATTGATGGTCTCTTTGTTTCTTTTATCTGCATAGCAAGAAAAGTAGATGAAAATGGAAAGATTGAGAACCAGAGCAGAAATTCCCTAATGATGCCAACCACACGTGCTGGTCGATTCACTGGCAAAAATAACCTTTTTCTACTATAGTTAACTTTTGGTTGTAGCTCCTGGCCCTACCAGGAGTAGATATTTATTCTTCACTGGGTGTGCTTGAGGAGACTGAGTTTGGGGGGAAATATTTTGCATACACACTTATTTGAAACCATTTATGTGCCCTTGAGAACCTGTGCAAGAAAATAACTTTTTATTATGGTAAACTGATACATATTTTGATTATACTAGAACCATGGTCAGCAAACTGCGGCTCGCGAGCCACATGCAGCTTTTTGGCCCCTTGAGTGTGGGTCTTCCTAAGACTTAGGAGTACCCTAACTAAGTTAATAACAATGTACCTGCCTATATAGTTTAAGTTTAAAAAAATTTGGCTCTCAAAAGAAATTTCAATCGTTGTACTGTTGATATTTGGCTCTGTTGACTAATGAGTTTGCCGACCACTATACTAGAAGATCACCTTATTCAAAAGAAAGCTACAATTTACAAATGAACAATTTTTTAGAGCAGTTCTTTAAAAAATTGATTAATTTCTCTCCTTTCTATTAATTTGGGGTTTGTGGCTTTGGGTTTGTTTCAGGAAAGGCTACCTCTAACCTGAATAGTCATTTTGCATGAGACACAGAGGACTCAGTAACAAAGCCTGAGGGATGCCAGGTAGGAAATATAGATGCTCAGGCATAAGAAATAGCCCAAATTCACTCCGTAAATACATGGATGTATATTTCCTCTTGGTATGCTTGGCCATTGATTTTTACTGTTAGGGTGTCTACAATGAGCCAGACACTGTGTGGATTGCAAAGATAAATGCCACGCTCCCTCTCCTCCAGGGCTTATGAATTACTGAGTGATACATACTCATGCAACAGTAAGTAAAATCCAGTACCAAAAAGAAGTTCAGAAGAGAAGCAGAGTTCATTGGGGAGATTTGTATTCAATGAGTATCAGAGCACCTAACACCTGCTAAGTGCTCACAAATCAAACGCAGAATCGGTCAGGTAGTCATCTACGTTATAGAGTTGGCCATTGTTTGAAGATGGGGGATAAAAGAAAAGCGCACTTCTAAAATAGCTTACACTTTCACTGGAAAAATGGGGAAAATGATGAAGCCTTAACTGGGATAGAGAACACACATGGAAACCAATGAATGGCTGTCAGGGAAGATGTTCTAAATGCCCCCGGACATTAGGAGTTCAAAGATTTAAACCTCTGGGAAAAGGCAGCACACTATGAAGCTTTTGCTCTGTGCTAATGGAATAAGCATAGCATTATGCCAGGAGTTTGGAGAACTGCTCAAGATTCCCAGTGGCTTCCTTTTCATTCTCTATATGGTAATCTCTTAGTCCCACCTCTAAACTCTGTCTCTACTCCTTAAATAATTTGTTAATAAAAAGCTAAAAAGTTTGTATTTCAATTGAGGGTAGAAAGAGGGGTTGTTAAATGTGAAGTGTTCTACTGGGTGGGTGGTGGGTGGAGGGATTGAGCAAAACAGAAAAAATAGAGAGACAAAACAGTGTGGTGATTGCCAGAGGGAGTGAGGTGGAGGGAGGTGGAGCAGGCTATCGGGGTGATAGTGGTGATGAATGGAGACTTTACTTGGAGTGGTAAACACACAGTATGGTGTGCAGATGATGTATTGTAGAATTGTGCACCTGAGTTCTATAACCAATGTAACCCCAATAAATTTTTAGAAAGTGAAATATTCCAGGAAACAACCCTCTTAGACAATTAGAGTTGGAATGTAGAAGCGGGGTGTTCAATTAATAATACCTTTTTTCAGAATATTTTTCTTGCTTATTGTCCCAGATTGACAAATTAAGCCAACATGTCTAATTAGCATTTGCTACCAACCTCATGATGCCAGCCAAAGAAAAGTAGATTAATGATGATCTGTAAAAACAAATTAGGCTGCAGCATACACCATGTAAATAGCCTCTTTTTATTTCCCATGCTATGAGGGGCAGCTTTAATTAGTCTGAAGAAGTATTGTCAAATAAAATGCCTTTTAGCTTGCTTCCTTAAATGCCACTAATAGATAAGGTAAAAGCTATTAAAACCAGTCAGCTAGTGTACAGACATTTAGAGAGAAGGGGGCCTTTTGAATATTTCTATACTTGTGACTTTTAGTTAGACTATCTGTTATTCTTGGTCACGTACTTCTAGTATTGAAACTTGAGACAAAATTTACCTAAATGATGATTCTTAGGAGATGCAAACATGTAAACCATAATGCCCATTTAATTCTTAAAGCTTTATTATCGATCAGTTAATGACTTCACTGATGTTCTAATTCATTCTAGAATAAAGCA
>NW_006296627.1:453207-458098 GCF_000327345.1 Myotis davidii | reverse complement strand
TTCATAGGAAGAACTTAGATTTATTCGACTGCTAAGAGGCAGAGCTGGGATTTTTATTTATGCTGCCATACATATTAGAAGGATTAAGATTTCCACTCATATTGGTCTTGACAAAATATTTTGGGGGGCATTGCTATATATGTAGCAATGGGGAAATCCCAAGTTGCTAACAGAACTCTGGGTTAAAGAACAAACCATCAGCCCGGCTGCTGTAGCTCAGTGGCTGAGTGTCAACCCATGAGCCAGGAGGTTGAATTCCTGGTCAGAGTACATGCCTATGTTTCATAGGGGGTGTGCAGGAGGAAGCCAGTCGATGATTTTCTCTCGTTATTGATGTTTCTATTTCTCCCTCTCCCTTCCTCTCTCTGAAAACAATAAAAAAACATTTTTCTAAAAGAACAAACCATCAGGCATTGGAAGAAATGACAAAAGTTATAGTATTTTTTTAAAGGAAGACTGATTTTAATCTAGGCATTGGAAGAAATGACAAAAGTTATAGTATTATTTTTTTAAAGGAAGACTGATTTTAATCCTTGTGGTATAAAACATCAAGTGGAAGATGATTTCTAATAGAGTTTCAATGCCACTGCCATGCATTTTTATACTTGAAAATGTCAGTGCAAGAAAGAGAGAGAGAGAGAGAGTGCGTGTGAAAGAGAGAGAGAGAGATCTGTATATTGTAATCTGAAACATAAAAACATTCCAAGCTGTATGAAAGATGAAGCTCTTAGGAGTTTATATGCTCTTGGCTGTTTCCTTTCCTGTACAATGTTTTGGTTTGGTCAGCTGGTGCCACACAACTTGGAGAGTTAGGGAAGCAAAGGGAAGCAGCCTGGAGCGCTGGCAGAATGCTTGGTGCATTGCAGCTTTGGCTCCTGTCATGCTGGGAGCTGGGCGTTTATGGAGCAGGTCATTCCAAAAAGAATCCCATAAAGCTATGCTATTTAAGTTTGCAGTTCTGGGCAGATATGGTCTCATACCAGAAAAGCTTTGTTCAGGGCCTGAGTCTGAAATGGATAAAAATCCAATTCTTTTCAGGGCTTTTTTGTTTGTTTTGTTTATTTGCTCTTTTTCCTTTAGCTTGGGATTGGAAGACTGGTATTTTCAGCAGACTCAGGTTGGATCCTGGGCTTATTCCTCCAGCGAGTGCAGTGCCAAGCTCCTGACTGCAATCCCAGCAGACTTTATCCAAGGAAGAATCATGATGTTGCCAGAGAGAGAATGGATATTAGCTAGCCAAGTACCAGAAAAAGTCATTGTAATGTGCCAAATGGAACACTAAGCATATGAGACACATCTATGTATAATTCACTTTCTGTTAAGAAAGGGATTTTGATAAGTCCAGGGACAGAAAAAGAAATATGGTAATGCCATTCTAAATAAATAATTAGCATGAGCAAAACCAAAATCTGTATTTGAGCAGAAACCCACAGTATTTGCAGAAGGATAGAAATAAATAGGGACCAAATATTATGTCTTCTGATAACACATTAGAATCAACTTTAGGTACATAGTTTTCAACCAAAGCAGACTAAACTGCCCTAATCAGTTTGGCTCAGTGGATAGAGCGTCGGCCTGTGGACTGAAGGGTCCCAGGTTCGATTCCGATCAAGGGCATGTACCTTGTTGCGGGCACATCCCCAGTGGGGGTGTGCAGGAGGCAGCTGACCGATGTTTCTCTCTCATCGATGTTTCTAACTATCCCTTTCCCTTCCACTCTGTAAAAAATCAATAAAATATCCTAACCGTTAGAATAGAGATTGATAGGATTGGAACCAACTGGTATAAATACAGATGTAACAAGACAACAGGACTCAGAACCTACAGACAGAACTTAGAACACAGATCTTAGAAGACAGAACCTACACAGAACCTAGAGACAGAAGAACTTCACTGGAGAGAACATGGCAAAAGATCCTGGACAGAACCGGGCTACAGAACTTGGTTGGAGAACCTAGACAGAACCTGGCTGAAGAACCCGCTACAGAACCTGAGGACCGAACCTGCCTGGAGAACCTAAACCGAACCTGGCTGGAGAACCTAGTGAGAGAACATGGCTACAGAACCTGGCTGGAGAACCTGGAGAACGTGGCTGGAGAACCTAGCAAGAGAACATGGACACTGAACTTGGCTGGAGATTGTGGCTAGAGATCCTGGCAAGGCTGCTGATCTGAACGCTGGCTCTGTGTCATTCCTTCTTCGCCGACTCCGTCCACACCTTTGGGGACCCCTGGACCTGCTGGGGTTGGACCCCGGCATTATAGCCCTGGTATGTATGGCTCAGTAGTTAGAGTGTTAGCCTGTGCACTGAAGGGTTTTGGGTTTGATTCTGGTCAGGGGCACCTACATAGTTGCAGGTTTGATACCCAGTTCAGGTCGGGGTGCATTTGGTATGCAACCAGTCAATGTGTTTCTCTCACATGGATGTTTCTCTCTCTCTCTCTCTCTTTCTCTTTATTCAGGTGAGGATTTTAAAAAAGAAAGATTATAACACTATCTATAATAACCTGAAGCTAAATTCATAGATACTATCACCTATCTACACAGATAATTTAAAAATCAAAATAGTGGCCTGATGCCAGTAAAAAATAAAGGAAATAATTTAATAGAAAAATATGTATTTCAGTAAATCGATCCTTAGGCACCATCCCAGAGAGAATTAAATAGTCACGTCTTCTTACTTGCGCTCGGGAATGCCACAGGTACAAATGTAACTGATACAAGTGTGTTGCGTGGTGACGCCATCCCTATTGTCAGCATGGCTGTATTACTGTGTTTTTCCAAAGTGGAGAAGTTCCAAACAAATAACTTTCAATTTTACCCCAGGTACTATCATTTCTGGAAAATTCAGAAAACAATATGCAATTGGATGTTTTTTAGAAAATGGAATTAAGGTCTGTTGTTAGATAAGGATGCACATTATTTTCACCTACTCAGTGTCTCCCGGGGCTTTCCAAGGTCATGTAGGATTAGTGGAATCCTTCCTCAAGTGGAACTGTCTATGCATTGTAAGACTTGTGTAGACCCTGCCCATTAAATGTCACACCGGTCTCCCATCCCCATAGCAACAAAAAGCTAATGGGTGGGATTAAACCCCTTGAGAACTTTAAGTGGACATAATGAGGGAATGGGCTTAACTAATTATGCTTTATTATTAATATCAACTTAGAAAAGAGATTGCAAGGGATGAGAACTCAGGGAAACGAATCAGGGCAGTAAAAATAAATATAAAGAAAAGAAGATGTATTTGAAAAAATTGCAACCTGAAGACTGACTGGAAGTGAACAGTAAGGGAAAAACAGAATTGGAAATATTTGGGTCTTGGATACGTTTGGTGTCTGAGTGACTGGTTGGCATTAACCAAAATGGGTGCTATGAGAAACAGCATTTTGTAAGGGGAAAAGTTAGTAAGCATTGTGCTCCACACATAAAACCTGGTGTGCATCTGAATATTCACATGGATATGCTAATTAGGTAGCTAGAAGTTTTGGTCTGGATCTCAGGAGGGAGATCTTAGCGGAGGATACAGACTGGAGAGTCTTCAGAGTATGAAGAGAATGGAATGAAATGCAGTTGTTAAGGAAGAGAGCCTGTTAGAATAGGAAATGTAACTTAGAGAGTTAGCACATTGTTTTCTATCATGAGTTACCAGCATGCAGTCTCGAAGAAAGTATTTCCCTAAGCGCCTGGAAGTTTAATAGGCCAATGACATTTAAACAATAAAGAAAGTAATGCTTGCTTGCTTCTGCCACGCATGATACACATACTATCTCTCAGTCATATCAGATGGGCGTAGTACTCAAAGCACGTTCAGGCTGGGATGCAAACCTTAGTTCACATCTTATGCCTTTGTATTTGGATAATTCACTTGAAAATTATGGGGCTCAGTTTTCCCAGCCTTAAAATGAGCCTACTGTATCTAAGTAACAAGATAGTTCATAAGATTACATGTGAAAATACCTGGGAAACGAAGGCCCATGTTGGATACGAGAGGCACTTAGAATCATCTGGCAACTGGGGAAAGGGGGGTAGCTACAGAGGCCTGTTTATGTCATGACTGAAGTCTCTTGCTTAAAACCTCGAATGGGTCCGGACTGCTGCTGAATTGCCCACCATCAGAAGACTGTTGGGAGCAGTACTACATATACCTACATGCAGGAGAACCAAGGGCCCACCCATAAAAAGAGAACTAACTCAAGCCACCCAACATAAGTGGATGGGAAAGATGAGCAGGACTCTGAATGAGCTGTTCTCAGCAGAGGAAACTACTGGATTGGGCATGGTATGGTGGCTTTATTCTGATTAATTATATCTTTAACCCATTCTAGGCACACACACACACACACACACACACACACACACACAGTCACTTACACACAAACTAAGGGGGAGACAGGGATCAGAGTAAAGCTCAAAATAGCTATTCTACTAATTATTAAATAGTGAAGTGCAAAGAGCACAGCTTTGGGACTCATGGGTAGGAGAGAGCTTCCCGTAGCATGCAGAGACTAAAGAGACTCCTGTCCTTTCTGATTGGTGTTTCTGGTTTCTTGGGATATATTCCTAGAAGTGGGATCACTGGGTCAAATGGGAGTTCCATTTTTAGTTTTTTGAGGAAACTCCATAGTATTCTACACAGTGGCTGCACCAGTCTGCATTCCCACCAGCAGTGCACAAAGGTTCCTTTTTCTCCACATCCTTGCTAGGACTTGTCATTTGTTGATTTGTTGATGATAGCCATTCTGACAGGTGTGAGATGGTACCTCATTGTTGTTTTGATTTGCATCTCTCAGATGATTAGTGACTTTGAGCACGTTTTCATATGTCTCTTAGCTTTCTGAATGTCCTCGTTTGAAAAGTATCTATTTAGGTGCTTAGCCCATTTTTTTTT
>NW_006296627.1:450378-452716 GCF_000327345.1 Myotis davidii | reverse complement strand
GCTTGTACTGGCTTTCTTCACTTAGCTTAATGTTCTCAAGTTCCATCCATGCTGTTGCAAATGGCAAGAGTTCCTTCTTTTTTTCTGCAGCGTAGTATTCCATGGTGTAGATGTACCACAGTTTTTTAACCCACTCATTGGCTGATGGGTATTTTAGGCTGTTTCCAAATCTTAGCTATTGTAAATTGTGCTGCTATGAACATAGGAGAGTGTACATTCTTTCCGTACAATATCATGTCATCTGCTAATAATGACAGTTTAACTTCTTTTCCAATTTAGATGCCTTTTATTTCTTCTTGTCTGATCGCTATGGCTAACACTTCCAGAACTACAGGAGTGGTAAAAGTGGGCATCTCTCTCTTGTTTCTGTTCTTAGGTGAAATGGTTTTAGTTTTTGTCTATTGAGTATGATATTGGCTGTAGGTTTGTCATATAAGGCTTTTATTATGTTGAGGTATGATATCTCTATTCCCACTTTGCTGAGGGTTTTTTCAAGAAAGGGTGTTGGATTTTGTCAAATGCTTTTTCTGCATCAATTTTATATGACTATATGTTTTTTTATCTTTCCATTTGTTTATGTTATGTATCATGTTTATTGATTTGAAAATAATGTACCATGCTTGCATACCCAGGATAAATCCTACTTGGTTATGGTGTATGATCTTTCTGATGTAATGCTGGATCCAATTTGCTAGAATTTTGTAGAGGATTTTGGCATCTATGTTCATGAGAGATTTTGGCCTGTAATTCTCTTTCTTTGTATTGTCTTTACCTGGTTTTGGAATTAGGGTAATGCTGGTTTCATAGAATGAGCTTGGAAGTGTTCCTTCCTCTTGAATTTTTTGGAATAGTCTGAGGAGGTTATGTTTTAGTTCTTTGAATGTTTGGTAAAACTCCCCTGTGAAGCCGTCTGGCCCCAGGCTTTTGTTTGCTGGAAGCTTTTTGATGACTACTTCAATTCCTCCGTAGTTATCAGCCTATTGAGATTTTTAGATTCTTCCTGATTGAGTTTTGGAAGGTTGTATTTTTGTAGTAATATGTCCATTTCCTCTAGGTTGTACTAACTGAATTGTTATATACATAAAGCACTTAGCTTAGGCCCTGGTATATAGAAAGTAATCTGGAGTAGTTGAAGCCAATTTATTATTAAACATATACATTTCCTATATTGGAAAGGTTTATTTGCACAGTTGGGTTTCTGCCAATTTAATTCATGAATGAAAACAACAACAAATGGTAATGAAACAAACACAATAGCATCTATTATGATACTAATATATCAAAGAGAGGTAGAAATTAGTCTTTCATCATTTGTTCGCAAGGCTGTGGCAGTCCTAGTAGAGGCTTCTGGCTGCTTCTCCAAGGCTCAGGCCACATACACTCCAATAGTGGCACACCACCCAAATTGTAATTGAAAAAATCAAGGGAGATTAGCCTTAAATGTTCTTAATTAAAACAATAATCATGATACCCAGGCTGTGAAGAATGTAGGCTGCCTTCTCCACAAATTATGTTAACATATACATTTTAAAAAATGGATTTAATAATGTCTAAGGCCTTTGACACAATTAAATTCTCAGTCTCCTGTATCTCAGCCACTACTTGGCCTCTGAGGCTCATGTATAGTTACTGGGATCTGCTCATTGACAAGGCCACTGTAGAAAATGGGCTTCTTGCCCTTGCTGCATATTATGATTGACAGCACAATCTGCAAGAATGTTGTGGTGTCGGGAATGCCATGATGAATGTGAGGTTTCTATGATGCCTAGCAGAGTTCTCTTAATTGTGATAGAGTACCAGGAGTTACAGTTATGGAGATGCAAACTGTGCAGGAGGAAAGCAGCTTTTTCACTTAATGTTTAGAATGGAAATTTATCAGAGTGCACTGCACATGGAAAGGGTTCTTATTCTATTTCAGGAGTGTGTGTGTGTGTGTGTGTGTGTGTGTGTGTGTAGTCCCGTCAGGTCATAAATAATGCAAAATCTGTATCTTACCATATATTTTGACCCCTCCCCAAATACCACTGCTACATCTGATCTACATCATTCATTCTTAATTTGTATTTGTCACAGTTTTTTTTTTTTTAAAAAATCTAAGGAAAATCATGCAATTGCTTCTGAGAAAATTCATATATCAAGTTGTTTTATTCAGTCTCATTCAGTGTCTAAACCCCTCAATAGATGTTCATAACATTGGCTAACTCTTTTCTTTTTGCATTGGAGACCAAGAAAAGTTATCCTCTGTGGATTCCCTTAGTGGGGAGGGAGGAATGCAATATCTTTTTAATTGACACACACACACACACACACACACACAAATACAAAGACACAAATCACA
>NW_006296627.1:445020-449951 GCF_000327345.1 Myotis davidii | reverse complement strand
AACTCCAAAAACAGTCTTGGCAAAGTCTTCCAAATTATTCACTATGCATGTACTTTCAAATAAAGAAATCAAACTTCTGGATTAAACTTATGATATAGGTGTAAGATCCTAAGCTAGTACTAAAATACATTCTAAGAAAAAAAATGCACAGAAAGATGAAGAAAATATTTGAGAAAAGGGATTGGTAGACATAAAAAGCTTACTTCCTTCTGAATTATTCTTCAAATGTCATTTTTATTTTCCCCACATTGCTTATTACACTGATGAAATACCTGCTCACTAGTCTCTTCACCCATGCACATTTAGCTTTAAGAAAAGTTTGGGTCACCCAGCCAGCATGGCTCAGTGGTTGTGTTGTGGTAGACCGAAAAAACCCAAGCAATGCTTAGAGAAATGGAGTTACACAGCTTTATTACGCAGGCAGTCTCAGTGGAGTTGCCTCCAAAATCTCAGCAAACCAATATGATGGAAGCCCCTCTTTTATCCCCTTTTGGTGTCTTTGTCCCCCAGATATGGATGGGACTTCCAGACCTTTCATGGGCTTTGCAAAGAGCCCGTGGGTTGGGATGGGGGTCTTGAGTTCATATCTAAGGGCTTGTCCTGGCGCTAGCACTGTAACCCCCCTCCGGGAGCTGTGTCATGGTTTATGGCCATGGTCAGCAAACCATGGCTCGCGAGCCACATGCGGCTCTTTAGCCCCTTCAGTGTGGCTCTTCCACAAAATACCACATGCAGGCGCACACGTACAGTGAAATTGAAACTTTGTGGCTCATGCGCAGAAGTCAGTATTTTGTGGAAGAGCCTGTATTTTTTGGAAGAGCCGCACTGAAGGGGCCAAAGAGCTGCATGTGGCTCGCGAGCCGCGGTTTGCCGAGCTGCAGTTTGCCAACCACTGGTTTATGGCCTCTGTGAAATGTGAGCATTTAGGTAACAGGTCTTGCAAGACCAGTTTGTGGAGAAAGAAACAACAGTGTGGCTCTTCCACAAAATACCACATGCATGCGCACACGAACAGTGCAATTGAAACTTTGTGGCTCATGCGCAGAAGTCAGTATTTTGTGGAAGAGCCTATATTTTTTGGAAGAGCTGCACGGAAGGGGCCAAAGAGCTGCATGTGGCTCGCGAGCCGCGGTTTGCCGAGCTGCAGTTTGCCAACCACTGGTTTATGGCCCCTGTGAAATGTGAGCATTTAGGTAACAGGTCTTGCAAGACCAGTTTGTGGAGAAAGAAACAACGACTTAATTATAGGTTATCAAGAATGTACATTAGGTTACTGGCACAAATTTACATTGCTAGCCCCCCGCCGCCCCCCAGATAAACAACAGTGTCTTATTTTCCCATCAGTTGAGTGTGGACCTAAGAACCTGGAGGTCAAGGCTTCATTCTGGCATGTGCCCAGGGCACATGATCCTCAGTAGGGGGCATGCAGGAGGCAGTCAATCATTGATTCTCTCTCATCATTGATGTTTCTATGTATCTCTTCCTCTCCCTTCATCTCTGAAATCAGCAAAAATATATTTTAAAAAGAAGAAGAAAACTTGAATCATGCAAGAGAACACCAGTCCTTATCGTCTGGAAGACTTGAGAAGGCTTAAGTATGTTGTTGGCAGACTGCACAGGGAATGGATGAATAACATTCAGCAAATCCATTTTTCTTTAAGTAGATATTGTAATATATTTCAGATTTGGAAAAGCTAGCATGGCATTCCCAGAAAAGTGTGGTTTTTATCTTCATTTAGAGCTGACCACAGTGCATACTGGCATGTGCAGTGTGGTAGTATATGGTGTTGTTATCTCATTATTTTTCATAACTTCACTATATCCTCTAGGTCTAAAAAAACTTGTATAGATTTATTTTATCTCAGGGAAAAAGTTGGGGAACAGCCGTCTGTAAGGCAGTGCAGTTTGTAGACTTGTCAGCCTGGTGATGAGGGGAAACATGGTGACATGACTGTCATCCACATTGACACAGTCATGGGCTGCGTTGACCTAAGGGTGGTGTTCGGATCATAGGAGGCAATGGGTCAACAAAAATAAGAGATTATGTAGGTATTTTTTAGTAGAACACTTTATGATCTTGGGAAATTACTTAACCTTTCTATGCTTAAATTTATTCATGCATAAAATGGTGTTGATGATAACAGGGATATCTACCTTAGTCTCATTATGAGAAAGGCATGAGTGAAATCAAGTGAAACACCGAGAATTGTGCCTGGCACCAGGTAAATCATTAAGAGGTATTAGCAGTTATTACTATAATGTTCCAAAAGGAATTTTTAGATGGTGGATTGGTTAAGAGATGGAATTAGATAAATTCTACAGTTCATTTGACCTCAAGAAACTTTTTTTTTGTTATTTGTTTGTTTTTGGTTCTTTTTTTTGGGTATCTTATAGTAGTTTTATAAACTAGTTTCCCATAAATCTATCATGTTGGGCAATCTCTCTCAAAATATGTTGCCACGTGTATCAGAATTCTGTAAACTTGGAAGAATTCACTTGGCCTTATGATACTGTGGTGGGCAGAATTCTAAGATAACTCCTCAAGATTCCCCACCCTAATCCTGGAAACAGTGCACATGCTTTCTTTCCCCCGTTGTTACTCTGCACTTGTATTGTTAAATATGTGGTAATAGGGATTTTGCAGATGTAATTAAGGTTACAAATTAGTTGACTTAAGTTAGCGAGATTATCAGAGTGGGTCTAGGTTAATTATAGGACCCCTTTTAAAACAGGGTATTTTTGCCCAGCCTGGAATGCTCAGTGGTTGAGCTTGAACTATAAGCCAGGAGGTCACAGTTTGATTCCCAATCAGGCCACATGCCCTGATTACAGACTGGATCCCCAGTGTGGGGCATGCAGAAGGCAACCAACTGATGATTCTCTCTCATCATGGATGTTTCTAAATTATATTCAAAAATAAACATACAAATAGGTCATTTTCCCCAGCTAATTGAAGAAGGTAAGGAGAAGGCAGATTTTCTGCGTGAAGAAACAACGACTTAATTATAGGTTATCAAGAATGTACATTAGGTTACTGGCACAAATTTACATTGCTAGCCCCCCGCCGCCCCCCAGATAAACAACAGTGTCTTATTTTCCCATCAGTTGAGTGTGGACCTAAGAACCTGGAGGTCAAGGCTTCATTCTGGCATGTGCCCAGGGCACATGATCCTCAGTAGGGGGCATGCAGGAGGCAGTCAATCATTGATTCTCTCTCATCATTGATGTTTCTATGTATCTCTTCCTCTCCCTTCATCTCTGAAATCAGCAAAAATATATTTTAAAAAGAAGAAGAAAACTTGAATCATGCAAGAGAACACCAGTCCTTATCGTCTGGAAGACATTTGAGAAGGCACTAACATTTATTGAGTCTGTGTGGTGCTGTTGTAAGTGCTTTATAGATAGCATGCCATTTAGTCCTATGGAAATTCACTGAAGTATTATATTCCTTCTGAAGCTCATGTCTCTAAAAATTGTTTTGCTGTGGTTTTAACTCACCTTCCTCCTAAAATAGTATGTCTAAAATTAGCATGAAGATTTCTTTCCTGGGGAAGTTGAAATTGGAAGGTAGGGTCCTGGGTTCTGTGCTTTAAATAACTTCCCCAGGTATAATTCTGATAAATGTGTTCCATAGACCACATTTTAGGAAACTCTATTTTAATGTTTACAGATATCTCTTAAGTTCTTTGATATCTAGTAAAATAAACTCTGTGTTTGGTTTGCTTTTTATATTGTGACTGGTTCAGAGCTTTGATGAAAATGAAGTGGTTTCCTTATATAAAATAAATTTAAAAATAGACCACTTGCTTTAAAATTTTCATTTAAATACAAACTACATTCCAATGTTTTTATTATTTCTTTAGAAAGCCGAAATTCCTTTTACATATATATATGTTGGTTATTCACCAGATGAGCAGTGGGTGAGCTTTAGTCATACCACTGTAAGCAGGGCTATGAGGGAAGCTTGTTGATTTTTTATAATGTGAGTTAAGTATGTTGTTGGCAGACTGCACAGGGAATGGATGAATAACATTCAGCAAATCCATTTTTCTTTAAGTAGATATTGTAATATATTTCAGATTTGGAAAAGCTAGCATGGCATTCCCAGAAAAGTGTGGTTTTTATCTTCATTTAGAGCTGACCACAGTGCATACTGGCATGTGCAGTGTGGTAGTATATGGTGTTGTTATCTCATTATTTTTCATAACTTCACTATATCCTCTAGGTCTAAAAAAACTTGTATAGATTTATTTTATCTCAGGGAAAAAGTTGGGGAACAGCCGTCTGTAAGGCAGTGCAGTTTGTAGACTTGTCAGCCTGGTGACGAGGGGAAACATGGTGACATGACTGCCATCCACATTGACACAGTCATGGGCTGCATTGACCTAAGGGTGGTGTTCAGATCATAGGAGGCAATGGGTCAACAAAAATAAGAGATTATGTAGGTATTTTTTAGTAGAACACTTTATGATCTTGGGAAATTACTTAACCTTTCTATGCTTAAATTTATTCATGCATAAAATGGTGTTGATGATAACAGGGATATCTACCTTAGTCTCATTATGAGAAAGGCATGAGTGAAATCAAGTGAAACACCGAGAATTGTGCCTGGCACCAGGTAAATCATTAAGAGGTATTAGCAGTTATTACTATAATGTTCCAAAAGGAATTTTTAGATGGTGGATTGGTTAAGAGATGGAATTAGATAAATTCTACAGTTCATTTGACCTCAAGAAACTTTTTTTTGTTATTTGTTTGTTTTTGGTTCTCTTTTTTTGGGTATCTTGTAGTAGTTTTATAAACTAGTTTCCCATAAATCTATCATGTTGGGCAGTCTCTCTCAAAATATGTTGCCACGTGTATCAGAATTCTGTAAACTTGGAAGGATTCACTTGGCCTTTTGATACTGTGGTAGGCAGAATTATAAGATC
>NW_006296627.1:441588-444478 GCF_000327345.1 Myotis davidii | reverse complement strand
GCATAGGAATTTGTTCATAGTTTTTTTTAAACTATAGTCCGGCCCTCCAACGGTCTGAGGGACAGTGAACTGGCCCCCTGTTTAAAAGTTTGAGGACCGCTGTCCTAGTTCATGGGTCAGTGCTCAACCACTGAGCCACACCGGCTGAGCCATGATGGATCTTGTTGGTTGTGATGTTGTGAAAGGCCTGAGAGAAGTCCCACAGTAAGGAACTGTGCATAGCTTCTCGGAGGTGACAGTTGCTTAGCTGCCAGGAAGAGAAGACTTCCTTCCTACAAATACAAAGAAATGGATTTTGCCAGCAACCTGAATGTGTTTGGAAGTGATTTTGCCCCCTAGAACCTCAGATTTAAACATAGTCAGCTGACATATCTTAGTGTGAGATGCGGAGCAGAAACCCATGCTTGGACATGCTGGACCTCTGCCCTAAGGGACGTGTGTGGTAATAAATGAGAGTTGCTTTTAAGCCGTTAAGCTTGTCTTGATTTGTTATGCCACAATAGGAATGAATACAGTTACTACAAAGGGATATGGAGGTCAAATTGGTTTGGAAAATATTTTTATACACAAAAGTGGACTGGATGTCATGTTTTGGCAAATGTGTGTGTAGAGTTAATGAAAACGACGAATACACTATAAATGTCTTATTAGACAGAAATGGAAATCACCATTCTATCGAAAGACTTGAAGAGACATGGACCTTTTGACTGTGAGCTGCTGAATCATTTTCCACAAGATATGTTCCCTCATTGAAGCCTTTCTTTTTTCTCTGTCTTTCATATATGGATTGTCATTCCCTAAGTGGTAATTTAAGCTCAGTTGTGAACCTGAAGCTTGAAGAAGCTTGCGTATGAAACACCTCTATTTAAAACAAAACTACTACTGAAAGCATTAGAGATGCATGCACATACACACATATACATATTTTTAGGGCATTAGACCCAAATAACTATGTGAATTGGATTTTGTTTGTATCCGCAATTGATTCCTGTAGTACTGTGATAAGCAAAAAGATTTGATACTATTGTCAAAATTACAAACTTTATACTTATAAATCTTGGAAAATTAAAGTTCCACATCAACGTGTAGTTGGCAGTGAGGCATATTTGAACTCATGTTTTGATACTATTGTCAAAATTACAAACTTTATAACATACTTATAAATGTTGGAAAATTAAAATTCCACATCAACGTGTAGTTGGGAATGAGGCATATTTGAATTCATTTGGTTTGCATTAGAATATGGACTATGCCAATAAAATATGGGTTTCTCATTCTGAGAAGACACGTTTCTTTCAAATGAAAAGACCCCTTTAAAGTCTAACTACAGGAATGTCTAATCTGACAGATATGGAAATAAACACAAGTCTGAGCTGATTTGTCAAAAGTTACTCATGACAGATTTGAACCTAGAATTTTAATTTCTTTTCAATTCAGTGTTATTTCTATTAAATATCATTTTATGTCTTTTTTATATACATGGTCTGGTGACTCAACTTATTCAGTGACAGTAATTTGTCTCATCATAAATAAAGTCACTTGGCATTATATGATAAACACATGAGATCTAAGACAGGTGTCCAACCATATCTTCTGACTTACTGTGGCTCCAGAGATCTGTGGGAAAGGGTATGAACTTGTTGCAAAGTTGGTCTCGGTTATGTTCAGACCCTAAAGGGATCTGATGTACAAAATATAGGTGCTCTGAAAGATGAAGTCAGGTAGAATATGAAAGGATTGGCAACAAACTCAGTGCTCAATATCCATGAACTACAGTATGAGGTTGTGTGTGTGACAAACACTCAACTAACTAAAATCTCACCAGCTCCTTTCAGAATTTCTATTCTCTGGAAAGGAGAGGCTGGTGAAATAACACACACGCACTCACACTCATACACACTACCTAATCCCAAACTTACACATAGTGGGAAATATTTCTAAAAGAGCTAATTAGAAAGAGCTGAAGAGAGAAAGGCATCAGATATTTGTTTCTGTGAGAGAAGGTCACCAGCTGCTTAAGCAGCAACATATCGGCCTCACAGCAAAAGTGGATAATGTAGTTGAGGGATGGTGAGAAAAGCAGACAGCAGTGTAGAAGGACACAGCGCTACAAATAGCAGCTCTGCTTATATTTGTAAATCCCCACCCGAATCTCTCCTGAGAGGCAGGAACAATTGTGAAGTGGGATCCTGAGAGAATATTGAAATCACTGCTAATTAATTCCAAGACAGTTGAATTGGTTGTATTTCTAACAGTGTGAGTCACTAACAGGTGAGCCTCAGGAGACAGATGCTAAGACATGAAAGCTAACTTTCGCCCCACCTAGAAAACAAAACAAAACCAAAAGTATAGATAAACCAAGAGAAGACAACAGTTACATCAAATCTGTACCTAAAAATATCTATTGTTAGCACATTGGTTTATAGTCTTTATTACTAAACACCCTTCATTAGTGATCATCATTCATTGGTAAATATCCAAAATGAGATTATGCTTTATATATTGCTTCATTACTTGGTTTTTACAATAACATAAAATGGGCCTCATTTCATGTTGCTAAATATTACTTTTATAGCTTTCATATCTGCATTGCATTCTATGAATGCATATCCTGCTCTTCAATGAATCAATCCCTTATTATTAAACATACATATTTTCCTCTATTTTTATGATTCTGTAAACAATTATTTGCCATATATCTTTATAGCCAAATTTTTGAATACACATTTAATTAGTTGTTTGAGATACATTTCTAGAAATGGACTTACTATTTCCAAAATACTAACATTCAGTTTAAAGCTTTTGATAGGTGAATGCCTAATTTGTCTTCCAGGAAGATTGTATCAGTTTACAATTTATGAGAGTTTTATCCACTTAAAATTTAGCAAAG
>NW_006296627.1:433860-439906 GCF_000327345.1 Myotis davidii | reverse complement strand
TGGGCATATCCCCAGTAGGGGGCTTGCAAGAGGCAGCTGATCAATGTTCCTCTCTCGTCGATGTTTCTAACTCTCCAGCCTTCTCCCTTCCTCTCTGTAAAAAAACAATACAATATATTTTTTTAAAAATAAATTAGCCAGTCCTCAAAGGACCTAAATAGACACTTCTTCAAAGTGGACATACAGATAGCCAAGTTGTGGGGAGCCGATATAGGTTTAAGCCTCAGACTGACCTGTTAGCAAAGTCACAAACAGGTCTTCTTCTGAGTCTTAAACAACCCAATCCGAGAAGTGGCTGCTGATTTACACGCAATATCATTTAAAAAATAAAAATGGGGGAATTTGCCAGAAGCCAGTCCACCCTTGCTGCTTGACACAGTCGCTGCAGGGAAGAAACATCTGCACAGCTTATGTTTCAAGAGACCTGGCATATATGACATATGTTTGCTCCCCCTCTTAGCGCTATGTGTTTTAAACAGGACCACCTTCCTGAGAAAGGTTGTTTCCCCAGGTTAGGGATTAACAGGACTAAGGAAGAGAATAAACCAGTAAATCCCCCTAGTGTTACAGAAATACCATGTACTACTTATGAAGAATTTGGACTAAGACTGTTGGCAATAAATTTGGGACTTGTTGGGCCCACATCCCCAGCGGTCTGCCCAACAGGGAAAGCACCAAAGCCCCAAAGCCTATATCCCTGGAGACTCACCAACACAGGGTAGCCCCAGGGAAGGCAAGCAGTGAGGCTGGGAGGACATAACCTTTACATAACAGTCACTTCCTTGTAGCTTATCAGTAGAGCAGTGACCTTGGAATAGCCCTTATAATGGAACACAGAGATTAACCTAGACAGGATTAAACTCAACAGAACTAGATTAATAAACACCCTAACCTTTGGAATAGAATGGATAGAATTAAAATCAACTGGTATAAATACAGATGTAACAGGACAATAAATACAGAACCTGGCAAAAGAACCTCACTATGCTGATCAACTAATGCTGTCTCCATGTCATTCCTTCTTCGACGACGCCGTCCACACCTTTGGGAACCCCTGGACCTGTTGGGGCAGGACCCCAGCATCAATTGATCAATTATCAACCCTCTGTGGGCTGTGTGCACAGTCTCATCATAGTTGAGCCTTGATTGCTGTTGGCGTCACTGAGAGGAACTGACCTCCAGGCCAACTGGCTGTGAGGACCAGCTGTGACTACAATGGAAGAGCTGTTGTGAAGGAGACACCCTTATGGAGCAGGACTTGCTTCATTGGGGCTTTGGTGCTCATTGAGTCTGCCTCTTGCGTGTGTTGCTGTGTGTTGCTTATGGATGTGAAAAGTTGTAATATGGTATGGTCTGACACTGACCACTGGGTACACTGGCTCTTGGGTCTCCAGGGAGGTGCAAAGTCAGTCACTGCCTGGGACCATCCAGAGGAGCTACAGAGAGATCTGCAGATTTTTCCTCGTTGTATCGGGTTTAGAGGTGCCCAGATGAGGCTCAGCTATGAAGCACAGCAGGCTGGTGCTGGTGCTGGGTTTGGTGCCTTTTATTGATAGGTTTGGGTCTGCCTGACCCAGCTGCAGCTTGTTTGAGAGATTTTAGCCTGAACAAGTACAGGCCATTTATATGCAAAATCTGTTGTAGGCTGCTTGGGTGTGGTTTTAATTTGGGTGAGACAGAGTCTTAGGGATTCATCAGAGCAGAGCAAACAGAAATGGCTGCCAGTCAGCCCTGTGACCAGGGAGGTTTCAGCATAGGAACAATGATCCCTGCAAGCACCTCTGTCTGGGAGAAAGCTGCCCCCAAGTTCCTGCCCTTATGCCAGACAATCCAGTTCCTCCTCATATGCATCTGTGTTCCCCCGAGTCTTGCCTGGTGCTGGAGCACAGAGGAAGCAGGACCTTGTAAGTTCAGTTCATGGTGCTGGCCTTTTAAGAGGAGTAGCTGGGTCTCCTGTTGCCTCTGTGTCTCAGCCCCAATTTGCACTGGTTTTTACAGCCCATAGTTCTTACTTCCTGTAGGGACTTATTTTTCCAGCTCTGGGACCCTGGGCTGGGGTCTGGTGTGGGGATGGGGCCCCTTGCTCCTCACAGGCTGCCTCCACAGGGATGGTCTTCCTCACAATTAAAAAAGGGGCACATGTGGGTGCCAGACCAGCCTGTTATTCCCCTCCCCCCTCCTACCAGTGTCAATGTGCTTTCTTCTTTACTCTTCTAGTTGTAGAACTACTTCCATTTAGCCAGCTTTCCAGTGGTTCTGGATGATGGTTGTTCTGAATTTTAGTTGTAATTTTGATGTGCTTGTGGGAGGAGAGGAGTACAGGCATTTACTTACACTGCCATCTTCAAATCTCTCCAACATGTATAATCTTGTTTTAATTTCCACTAACAACTTGAAAGAGGTAATATTCCTCTCCATTTTGAAGATGGGAAAACAGTGGCCTAGCAAGTGAAATTACTTGTATCAAGTCACGTATCTATTCAGCAAGGAAACCGGAGTGAACTCAGTTCACCTGATCTAGACTAATTTGCAGTGGATCTGGGAGTTTCATACAGAAACCTATGTTCTTTCCCCTGTGCTGAGCTACCAGGGGGCGGTGAGCAGACTTCTGAGATCAAGATGTCTGTGCAGAAAAGAGAACTGTTGGCTCCTTTGCAGAATCCCAGTTCTGAAGTTAATGAGTTCGAGTGTCTGGGAGAACTGGCTTCCCACAAGGTCACAAAATGGGAGTCAGTGATTTCTGACTGTCTGCTTATCCAGCACAGTTCCTTGCCAGTTCTCTTGGAACCAGCCCCATGGTATTATTTCATACTGACAAGGACAAATTCCAGAATCTGATTTCAAATGAATGAATGGGGGAGAAAAAAGAGTTGTGGCAAATTCTGATATACAGTGGCTGCTGCCTTTCAATTATTAAAGGAACTGTCTGCTTTCTTTTATGAATAGCATAACTTTTCTTGTTCAATAATGGCAGAAATACAGTGATAGAGATTTAGCAAAGTATAATGATGATGAGAAGGCAAAGGAGTAGAAAACAATAGCTCTAAGTATAAGGAATAAAGCAGTGTTCAAATCCATAATTCAAAATCTAATGGGATTGAAGTCCTAGGAAATCAGACTTGCAATTTTAAAAATAAACTCTTTTTGATTCTTACAGATAGTGCATAAAAATAAATGGAATAAAAGACACAAATTGCACAAATTATCCTAACATACTGCTTTTTAGTGAAATATTTGAATCAATTACTGTTGATTTAGACAATAGGAAGGAAAATCCTGGCTCTCACAATTGCAAAGAGGGCCTTCTGTGAACCAGAAAGTGGGCTCTCTACAGACACCAAGTCTATTGGCTACTTGAGCTTGGATTTCTCAGCATCCAGAAGTGTGAGAAATGAGTTTCTGTTGTTTATATTACTCTCAACTGATAGAAAACTCTTGCATTGGTAGAGCCAATACATTTGGTTTCACCCTTTTCATTCTTAGAATTTTTCATGGGAAGATATTTTTGGAAGTCTTAGTAGTGGTGTTTTGAAGGGCTTAGACATACATCGACCCACTTAAGAGACATAGCATCTGAAAACTTAGGCAGAGGATATGAGGAATAGAGAAAATCCAAGTGATACAAAACCATACTTAGGGTAGTTCCTGCTTTGTTTTTTTGTTTGTTTACTTGTTGTTTTTTGATATCCACTTAGTCAAGAAAGAGCTAGGTCTTCTGTATTGATTAGGGACATGAGGACTTATTTGTCAACTAGTGATAAATGTTCAGTTAACTTACAAAGTGTGTCAGTCTTTGAGTTCCTGCTTGAATAGATAGCTGTCTCCTAATTCCTATATGTGTCCACCTGAGACAATAAAGATGAGGTAGTATAATATCCACAGAGTCATAACTAAGACATGGAAACCCATACTTACATTGACTGTCACAAAACTGGGAAATGTAAGGGACAGGTAACATGTGAAGTCTGTGGCATGTGACAGGGAAAAGAGAAAGCTGAAAAGCCCATTTAAGATAATTCTAATAGCCTTGTCTTCTATGTTCTATGTTTTAGCTAATACAATTTAACGTAATTTAGTAAATGATTTCTTCTAGTTGGTAAAATAATGAGAAAGAATTGGATCACTGCCTCTACACAGAATTTCTCTGAGTTCTAACAGATGATTTAACTCTTAAATGCCAAAGCATATTTCCTGGCTAAGTCACTACAAAACGTCTGACTTTATGCATGAGTTATTAATAATGTTAAAAAGAAAATGGAACATATATCTTGTGCCTTAATTGAAAAATACAGTAAAAAAGGGGAGATTTATCTTTATAAAAAGCTGTGTGATCTGTCTAAAACACATTTAACTACCAAAAGATCATAAAACAGTGTTTCGCCTCCCCCCTTTTTAATCTGTTCTCATTTGTTTCAATAAAATGATGGAGAAGAGGGAATGGCACTTCTTTTGGTTTCTGCAAGCAGTGTGATGTTTTAAAATTGTAAAATGCAAAATAAGCAAGCAACACTGGGCCCTTCAGTACTGAGAGCTGATTCCTTAATTGATCATGCTTCCCTGGGCCTTTGGAACCACCGTCCAAACTGAATATGAAATAAATGGGGTTCCAAGCATGGCAGAGCTTTGCTGATTGAGGTCATAAACAGATCCACAAGTTGAATTGGACAAAGCTGTTAGTCTCTCAGTTAGTTTATGCATGAGTTCTCAAAGATCTCCAGGACTGAGTTCCCTTGTTTTCTCACTGACAATACTAAATGTGAATTAAATGCCTGGTTACTTGGCTACTGTTAGAAGCAGTACTCTTGGAGGCTGCACTTATTGGAGTATAACATTGCTGCTTAAAATGTATCTACAGCCTATCTCCAAAACCAAAACTATAGTAGAACCCATGTGCTGAAGACTTTATAAGGCAGGCGCAAAATTTCGTAGGTAGTCTACAGAGTTATAGTTCAACTTTTATCTGTATCTTAAAATGGCAAATATTTCAGGTCCATGTCAACATATGAAAGCATATATACAATGCTCATTGGTGTTTTTTTTTTTTTTTATAGTCATTGCTTTCTTTTTCTTACTCTTTTTTTTTCTAGACTGGTTGCTATGAATGCTTTAGTAAAAAGACATAATTGTTGACCTAAGTGCAGAAAATATCCATAATAATAATAATAATGAGAATAACTAACATTAATTGGTTACCTGTTAAGATTTAACGTGTGTGCCTTTAAACGCTGAGATAAGTTCAATTCATTTAATCTTCACATTACCCCTAGCAGATGTCTGCTATAATTTACTTGTTCGATGGTTGAGAAAAATGAGCCAAAGGGCTTGTTTAGAATTTTAGAAACTGGATCCAGATTCTATAACAAATAAATGGTGTCGGTGAGATTTAACCCAGGCAGTCTGGCTCCTAAACTCAGCCTCTAGTCTTACTCACACAACTTCTGAGCAGAAAGAGAATGAGACCTTATTAAGCATGTCTTATGTGTCACACTGAGCCAGACAAGAGTGATGTAATAATCCTAATTCTGAAAGCACTTGTTATTTGGGGTAGTCTCTTTAACATATGATGTGACCTGAAAACAATATTGAAGATGAGATGTAGTCTGGCCAATGCAGGGTAGAGAGAGATGATGTTCTTCATTGTTTTAGACACCATGTCTCTAATAAAGCAGCTCAAACTTGCTTTAGATTTTTTTTGCTTACACTCATGTCTCAAAATTAAGACCACGGCCATCTAAAATCCTAAAGACTCCCAGTTGGAGGAAATTAGAGGGGATACTCATTGAGAGGAAGCGATGAAAGATGTGGAAACAAAGCAGTGAGTAAGGTTTAAGGATCTGTAGGAAACAACCCATCCAAGGTCAATTGAAAACAGGAGAAGAAAGCTGTCGTGGCAAGAACGTTCTGGTGCGGTGGTCAGAGAGAGGCAAGGACTGGGTTTGCTTTATTCTGTGTGTAACCCATGTTTCTCAGATTATCATTCCCCACATTACCAGCTAGGTATTTCTCTTTTTCCCCCCATTATTTTAATTTATTGGGGTGACATTGG
>NW_006296627.1:433596-433830 GCF_000327345.1 Myotis davidii | reverse complement strand
TATTCTGTGTGTAACCCATGTTTCTCAGATTATTATTCCCCACATTACCAGCTAGGTATTCCTCTCCCCCCCATTATTTTTAATTTATTGGGGTGACATTGGTTGATTGATAAAGTTATATGTTTCAGGTATACAATTCTATAATATGCAGTTACCATATTAAAAAGTGTAACTGCTTAAGACCTAGCAATTCTTCTTCTGTGACTTTATCTGAAGAATCTGAACACATACTTT
>NW_006296627.1:420472-432952 GCF_000327345.1 Myotis davidii | reverse complement strand
TTTTGCTTAGTTCTGTTTTTTAAGGATACTATTTAGTCTTCATTGTGAACAGACTACTTATGGGCCCATCTACCAGGTAGACCAGTGGTTCTTAATGTAGGGTACATGCCCCAGGGTGGGAGGACAATTTGACTTTTTAAGGGTGGCAATTCGAGAATGAGTTATTAACTGATTTTTTACATTTCTGATGGTTCTAGCAGCCTCACATCCAGTATATAAATATATATTGTGACATATTCATGCATTTCAGGTCTCTATTATATGTTTTGAAACTTTATTTGCTATTTTTCATCACTTTATATTATTCTTATTGTTATAATTATTTAACAATTTATTAGTGATTTCTTCCTCAGTACTTCAACTGTCCTTTGGTTCTTTTATTTGTCTCTTTCATGGATGCCATGTTCTTTGGAAGCTTGTTGAGACCAAGTTAATGGCCTTTTAGGCTTCCTCCACATGAATAGGAGTTCACCTTTTGAATAATAAGAATTATATGTCATGGGGGGCAAGAGATCAGGATTTTAGAGATGCTTAGATGGGGTATGGCCAAAAAATGGTTGCGGACCACTGAGTTAGACAGAGCTGACATAACTACCTCACTAGTGCACAGGGTGTGGGCATGGGCGCAGCCTGGCGCTCCTGCTGTGTGAGGTCATATCATATATACCCAGCTCTGTGCTGCTTAGGAAAAGATGTGCAAGAAGTAAAAGGTTTGTTCTGTTCTGTGAGTGCCCATGTTGTTGCAAACAACAGGTGTTCATCACCTTCCCCGGGTCCTAATAAGCCTCCCAAATGTACCTGCTTCTCTCCAGAGAGAACAAAGCACTCCCCAGAGCTGTGGCCTTTGGAAATGACTTCTGTAATTTGATAATTATATAATGTCCACAGCTGCCTTCGGTGAAATAGGGGCAAGGTGACAACTTTATTTTTCCTTCCCAGGGCTGGTCTCTATCAATGCTGTTTATTCACGGTTAATGTTGTCAGAAGTTTCTATTGGCTACTTGCTTGTCTCCTGGGAATGATAACAGAACATTCATGTTGGGCTCTTGCAGGTCATGAGTATCACACGATTCTTATAGAAGGACGTAGGCTTATATGTGGCAGGGAGACACAGTACTCTCTCTTGTAGGCATGTCCCTTAGCACCGAGGTCCTAATTGCAAATCATACCCCCTATGATGGTTTGTCTTTCCGATGCACACGGGAAAGACAAGCCTCTGTGGAAGGGTGGCTGCTGTCCCAGACATAGAAGCATGCACAAAGTCAGTCAGTAATGAGATTCCTCACAGCAGCAAACTGCACTGTCCATTCATTTTTCTTTTCCACCTGTCTCCTCAATGGTGTCTGTTTGCCGAGCCCACATGCAACAAGGCTGTGTTTGTAAGGAAGGGCCCATTCATTGGCTGTCTATTTAGAAGTCTTGACAGAAAATCCCATGTAAAGCTCCCCAATTCAAATTCCTCCTTAATGACTTGCTCCATTCACCAAAGATGCCGGGGGAGGGTGCTTGGAGCTTGACTTCTTCCACTATGGGAGACAAGAAAGCATTTTTTTATAAAGCTTCTGACGTGCCATGGTTATTAAACAATAAGTCATGATAAATAATTGAATCTGAGGGAGAAATTATCTCTGTTGTTAAATAAAACCTCTATCTAGCTCACCGAATATGTTATCTCCAACTACCCATGGTGTTTTCAATTTAAAAAATTCGGTTGATCTTTATGAGTTCTGTTTGGCTCCCACCTCTCAAGAGAATTAGTTGTTTGATTGTTTCTCCCTGGATGTGTTTAAATATCATATTAGGAGAGAATTACCTTTGTAGTTACTCTTATTAGCAAAGCCAAGGCCAATTACAATGAACCAAATTCTATTGCTTGGGTTGTGCTTTAGTTAGTTGAGGTATACAAAGCATGGTAGAAGAAATTCATTCGGTAACAGATAATCAACTACTAAGTAGGTATTTCGTAGTAAGTACATGATATATGAGAACATCACAGTAGAGTAAAACAAGAGGGTTCTGAGCTTGGAACTTTTTGAGTAATTTTGTTCAGACTCATCACTCAGGGCTGAAAAATTTTTTCCATAGTACCTTATACTTCCTCTTTCATAGGGCTCACCACAATGAGGAATGACATTTAATTCATGAATGTTTGCCCTGTGTCTAACACATTCACTACTAAATACTCTCTACCAGCATAGCACATGGCATGTAGTATATGCCCAGGGAGTATCTCTCCAGTGAATGAATGACTAATTGTCTGCCACTCTTTGTATTTTGAAAGAGCCCCTTACAAGAATTTCCCCTAAGTAGTGAATGCATTGAAGAACACACAGTGAAATGTCAATTTCCCACTCAAGTCTCTTGCTTCTTATTTCTGTTTACCAACCTTAAATCTGCATAAGAGACTGCTAAGTAATGAAGGTGAAATAAATACCACCAGTTCTCTGCCCTCATTGAACTTAGTACGTAGGAGCTATGATAGAGAAAGTAGAATCATTGAGTGTTATAAACAAGAGAGAAACCAAGTGCTCTGAAATGTTAGGCAAGATAAAGTTACCTTTCAGCTGTGGGAATCAACCAGTCCTCCTGGAGGAGTTTCTAGAATAAAACAAGTGAGGTTTGTGCCCCAAGCATTAATTTAAGTGGACTCCAAAAAATCTCAATATTCAAGATTAAATCATATTTTAATACAACAGTCTACAAAATCAATATTAATGCCAGCAATTCCATGATGAACAAAATAGTAAAATTTTAATATAAACTGGATCAGTATTACTGATTTTTTTCCTTTTGCCTCAGGCACCAACATGACTTGGCATGGGCTTGGTGGCTAATATTTAATATTAAGGAGATGTAAGTTTTGCAAACAGAAGACCTTAGGAGAAAGTTCTCCATCAGCAGTGAAGAGGGAAAGAAATGATGCTGTGAGGGAACCAGGAGGAAAATAATACTAACAAATACCATTTTAATAAAACCTGTGGGGAGTTTCATCAGTAGGGCGGGGATCTCTTCTGTTGTTTTCTTTCCCCCCTCTTTGTTTAACAGACAGCTTATCAGAAGATTGCTTCAGCTTGTGTTCTTCCATGTGCATCCAATTCAAAAACAGTGTGTGTTACTTGATCTGAATATTTACTGACCTGGTCTAATTCGTCCCATTATTTAGTCCTAATCAAAAAGCCAGGGACACCCTACCCTTACTCAGAGAGTGCTACCTACCGACACAACGCTTAGGCAGCGGGGCTGGGAGGATCCTCTGTCCCTCACTTTTTTTTTATTTGCCATGAACTTGTTTTAAAAAATATTCTTTTAATATTTTATTTTTTTTTTTATTTGTCATGAACTTGTTTTAAAAAATATTATTTTAATATTTGCAATTATGGTTTCATTCAATATTATTTTTGTTAGTTGTAGGTGTACAGCATAGTGTTTAGACAATCATACACTTTACAGAGTGTCCCCCGGATATTTCTAGTACCCACCTGGCAACATACATAGTGATTGCACAGCATAGTGTTTAGACAATCATACACTTTACAAAGTGTCCCCCGGATATTTCTAGTACCCACCTGCAACATACATAGTGATTGTCAATATCATCATCTATATACTGAGTGGCCAGGTTATTATGATCACCCCTTCATTGTACTGATGGGGTGGTCATAATAATCAGGCCACTCAGTGTATTCCCTATGCTGTACTTCACATTCCCATGACTGTTTTGTAACTACCGGTTTGTACTGCTTTATCCCTTTACCTTTTCCCCTTCGCCCCCCTAATTCTCTGCCCTCCAACAACTGTCAGCCTGTTCTCTGTGACCCAGCAGCGTCTCCTCCCTCTTTGCTGAGTGATGCATTTCTTCTCCAGGACATGTTAATGGTTTCAATGAAGTTACAGTCTATTCTTTCTTTCCTCTTAGATATGTTTTAGGTGACGTCTTATTTTTGTTTTAGTCTGTTATGTGTTAATTCACAGTTTAAGAGAAGGCTGACATTGTGTTTTTTTGGGGGGTGGGGAGTTATTATTTCCAGTTTTTAAGTCACCCCACTACCAAAATCTATTCCATTTTGGTTGAAGTTAGAGTGTTTCTTGAAATGTGATTGTGAACTGTATAGTACATTATCCTAAGGGATGAAGGACAAGTTTTCTCAGCTTGGAGAGGATTTAATTATTCTTATCTTGCATAAAATTGTAGTGACCAAAGACAGAGAACTAACTGTTTAAAGTGATTTATGCTTAATATCTCATCTGATAAAATTGGGTGTTTTTGCCCAGCCAGTGTGGCTTAGCATTTAAACATCAATCCAGGAACCAAGAGGTCACCTATTCGATTCCTGGTTAAAGGTACATGCCTAGGTTGCTGAGTCGATACCCAATAGGAGACATGCAGGAGGCAGCCAATCTATGATGTTTCTCGCTTACTGATATTCCTCTCTCTCTATCCCCCACCCCCTTCCTCTCTTTTTAAAAATCAATAAAAACACACTTAAAAAATCTGGTGTTTTTGGTCAGTTAAATGAGGAAACTCATAAGAGAGAGTGATTATAAAAAAATAATTTAATATCTAACATGAAAAGCATCCCTTCACTAATATATTGTTATAGAGGCATGCCTTTTCTTGATTTAGTTTTTTCACTCCATTTAGAATTCTGAATCATCATTCTTGCATAATCCATTCCTAGAACATAATATTTAATTCCCTTTTCAGTTATTCTAAACTGGAGGTAGCATTTTTAAAAATAAAAGCTTGCAAAGAAATTTGAGTGCAAAGCTTATTTAATTTTTATGATATTTTTCCTTGACTTTTTAGAGTTTTCTCATCCACATCAATTTGACAAGGCTTTTAGTGACTCATTAATGTCAGGTCTTCACAAAGCATTCTGTTTGGTTTGCACAGAAATGGAAATTCTTTTTTTATACTTCTTTCATCAGTTTATATAATACTGAGAGTATTTAATTAATAATTAATATTTAAATGCCATAATTACAATAGCAGGTACATGTATTTGGGAAACTGTACAACTGGTACTTGGCAAGCATGTATTTCAAGTCAAGGGAGAGGAGAGACCCATACCTCCTAGAGCACAGCAGGAAACAGATGGTGTGCCTAAGGCATGGGCAGTTCAATGCAGAGGGCATTGAGAATACCAGCTCGCCCAGTGGTTCCACTCAATTTAGGGCATTTAAGATTATTTTTATTACATTCTATTACTGTGTTAATATCCAAACCAAAACATTAAATTAAAAAGTATGACCCTTCAATGATGACCCATGACAAATTTCAAATTCTTCTCTCTCTCTTTTCATTCTCTGCCTCTCCTCAATCCCATTCCCTCCCCCCCCCCTTATTATTTTTAATAGATTGGAGATTGGGAAAGTACATTTTGCTTGAAGTGTATCAGAATATTAGAGGGAAAAAGGACTGATATACTAAAGCTTTCTAGGGCAAGAGTGCAAGCAAATTTGCTAATTAGGTACATGATAGCTGACCTCTGTACTGATTGAGACAGTTGAGAAATTATGGCAAGTTTTAGGTGAATGGTGATGATAAGTAGGAGCATGGTGTTGGGACAAGGGGTAGAGGAATTTGTAAAGAAAAAGAAATTTTCTGCCTCTATCCACTCTCTTTCTTAAAGATTTGTGAGTAGGGAAGACAAGATAAATGGGGAGAACTCAAGAATTGTTCCTCAAAATTGATGAAGCATTTCAACATCACTGAACTGGGAATATCAGTGCTAGATTTTAGTGACTGATTGTAAAAATCTGTAATTCAGGGACTGTGAGAAAAGTTTTGATTTCTTGCATTTGAGAAGAACCTAGACTTATTGAGACAAAATAACATTATTTCTAGGACCCGAGTCACAGAAAATTGAGCCTAATGAAGGAAATAAAATCAGTTAATCACTAGGATAAATTGAAATGAGTTAACATTTTGGAGAAAATTCCAGTGTGTTAAGATTTGGAGAAGGTGAGGGAGAGAAGGTGGGAAGAGATTAACCAAAGAACTTACATGCATTTATGTATAACCCATGGACCCAGACAGTAGTGCAGTGAAGGCCTGTGTGGGGGTTCAGGGTGGAGGGGGGTCAATGGGGAAGTAAAAGAGGACATCTGTAATACTTTTAACAGTAAAGATAAATTTTAAAAAAAGATTTGGAAAAGTTGAATCATGGATGTGCCTATTGAAGTTCTCCAGTAAGTAGAAATACCCTCACAAATTTTAATTTACAATTAATACTCCTAGCATTATAAGTTTGTTTTTGTTTTGTCTGTTGGTTGTTTTTTGTTTTATATCCCACATAAGAATAAAATCATATGGTTCTTACCCTTTTCCATCTGACTTACTTCACTTAGCATCATACTCTCAAGATCCATTCATATAACCACAAATGGCAATATTTCATCTTTTTTATAACTGAGTACTATTCCATTATATACATATACCATATCTTTCTTATCAAATCATCTGTCAAGTGACACTTAGGCTGTTTCATGTCTTGGCTATTGTGAAAATTTTTGCAGTGAACATAGGGATACATTTATCTTTACTAACAATGTGGTGGTTATCAGAGGTGAAGTCTGGTGTGGGGGTGATGAGAAGGGGAAAGGGGTCAAATATATGGTGACAAAATGAGATTAGACTTTGGGAAGTGAGCACACAATGGAATATACAGGTGATGTATTATAAAATTGTACACCTGAAACTTACATAATGTTATTAACCAACATTACTCCAATAAATTTATTTTTTAAAAGGAAGGGAAAAAAAGAGAAAAACACTATAAGTGTCAGAAAATAGTTTCTCTAATGACTCCTCATTGAATTCCAATTGATCTTGTAACGCCCTACTTCCACTGTGGTTTCAGTTATCGGTGTTACCCAGTTCTGTTCACCGTCCCATCAGTTTAAACAAAATCATTATATTTTATTCTACCTAACATAAAATCTGCTCCAATGACTATGCACTCATTATGCCTTTGAACCAGAATTTGCTTTCCTATAATTATCAGCCATCAGTTATGATTCTCTTGATCCAAAAAATTATTTTCCTTTTTAATGAGGTAGTCCTTCAAATATATGAAGACATATCAAGTTCCCATACACATATATGTTATCTTTAAAAGAAAATATACATTTATTATTTTCTGAAAAATGTTAGTCCTTAACAAATAGCATTAGATTATATTTATTGTTGAAAATAGAAATTTATTTTCCATGCAGTGAACCCTTACATATTTTAAAATACTTTTTTATTTCTAAATTTTTGATGGACCAAGAATTGACTGCAATTTCCAAACTGCATTCTCTCCTAATATTTTCAGTTGTCCACTTGCAAAAATTTACCATTTTTTAGATATCTATCGAAAAAAACAACAGAACTTTTGAATCTTAATAATATTTTGAAATATATTATAAATACGCAGAAAATATTGACCATTTATCTTAACGGATTATCATGCAGTATAAATTTGGTTACTATCGTTCAGCAAGAATAAGGACATCATTTTATGTTTTCTGACAAATGTTTGTTTTACTTATTTAAAAATAAGCTTTTATTCCATTGCAAGCACAGCCCCTCTTGTTTCATATTCCTCAATAAACTTATCATGTTTTATCCTTGGCAGGTGAATCAGGAACTCAATTAAAGCATCATTGACATATTCAACATATACTACTTAGCTGAAAGAGTAAGAAGTTGCATAGAAATATCTTGAGTCATATTATTTTGATGTTTTAAGTTATTCTTCTAGAGGTAGTTTCAGAGTTTGGGAGGGTGGTTGTATTTTTCTAAGGGTTTCAGAAATAAGAAAGAAAAAAATATGCTAACAAATCTATTTTCTATAGTTGCCTGGCGTAAGTCCCAAAATGAAAGAAGTTGTTTTAGATTTGATCCTGGTTCTCATTTTTTTAAAAAAAGCACAGCATAATTTATCACCACGGATAACACATGGATAAGAAACAGGAACACAGAACAACCACCAGGGCCTCTGTTGAAGGCAGAGAAGATCTCAGCAGAAGTTTAACTGCCTTGATGATGCATATCACTCCCAGGAACCTGAACATGGGCCTTTGTCCCTCAAAAACTTTACAAACATATTTTCTATTTCATATAAGTATGTGAGAAACTGTAATCATTACTTAATTTTTACCTTCTTTTAGCTTTTTTTTTTTTTAAATACCAGGCTCTGAAGCAGTGATCCACACTCTTTAGGAACATGGGATTTTGAATTGTTACTGACTTTTGCTTTGGGAAATATCTAGCAAACATTGGAGTCAGGTATGAGAGGTGCAGCTAAACCTGGGTTTGGTGTTTCTTATCATGTGTCACCTTTCTGACAACCCACTTGAACAGGGCTTAGAGAAAGTGGCATTCAAACTTGACAGTGGGACCTTGACTTAGGGGTTTAATTTGTTCCGTGACAGAGCTCGTAATTCAAATTACTCGTATGTCAAATCTTAAAGTGAACGAGTGAGACACGTGATGCTGGGCTGATGTTGTGGCGTTCACTGTGACATTCACTGCGCCAACTAGCGGTGGGGTATCTGAAGCTGGCTCATAACCTGAATTTTAGCTCGCAACTCAAAGCAAAAAATCGGCCGAGAGACGGCTCGTATCTCGAAAAACTCGTTCGTCTGAACACTCATAAGTCAAGGCCCCACTGTACTTGAAGTTAATCAACCAGAAATCACTTGACTCTAATAGAGAATTTGGTTATAATAAAATGGCAGGTGGAAACTCATAATATCTGATGTCATGTGATCTGTGCTATTGTGTCAACCTACAGTAACAGTCATGGAGATTGAAGTTACCAGGCTCAAAGTTATGTACTGAGTCCTCAGATCCTTTTTTTTTTTAATGTCTCTTTTCTTAAATATATAAATTTGAAAATAGCCCTGTGTTTTCTTTTCTGTCCACTTTTTTTTTATAATGACATAAGTAGAAATAAAATAGTAAGCAGTTTTCACAAAGAAAAATAAACCATCTCAAATCCCACCAACTAACAGAACTGTGATTTCTGTCAAGCTCCTTTTCTTGCTCACCCTTGCCCGTGTGCACAGGTGTTCTACTTCGCTGAACCACAACAAGCTTTCTATTTTATTTTGTATTCTGTTTTGTTTCATTTCCGATGGTATGACATATTGGGTCAGTTGGTAAACTGAGTCAGTCACTAAGATGCAGGGATGGATATGTATTCTCCAATGTCATTAATATGTATAACTCTGCTGCAAATGGTCACAAAATATGCCTAAATTGTGATAGTCACAACATAAGTTTTAAGAGTGCACACTATTTTTTTTGGATGCTTATCTTGGATCCAATGTTCAAATATTTTAGATAATACTATGATGTTATCCCCTCTTTAAATTGGTTCTTCATGATAAATCATAGGGTGAAAGGGTGTGGACATTTTATGGCGTGGGATACTTATGACTCATGCCAATTTAAAATGTAGACAACCATGTATAAGTGTACTATCAGCAACTAGGAGCTATGTTTTAATGCATTTGCTTTTATTATCACTGACATATAGGAAAATATTCAGTGTCACAGGAGGGATTATTATGCTCAGGCCTTAGCTTACTCAGGGCCTCTAAGAATTATATTCCTTTAAGCCATTGCTACATTAATGATTAAAAACATTTTTACTTCATTGACTGTGTGCATTATGACTCAATTACCCTTATCCTTGTTAATTCCCTTTCCCTGCTATCATAATTTTATTGGGATACATTATGAAACTTGTAGAACCATAAATAGCCATGGATCATATTGCATTTGGAAAGAGCAAGTTCCAAGAAATGTAAGTTCAAATGAACAATGAAACGTTAGGCACATGTTAACATTAAGGAAAGGGAACAATATCCGATAATATTTTTTCCTCTGAAACTTCTGTATTATACATTCTTACAAATAAATAATATCCTATATAATAAAAAGGCTAATATGCAAATAGACTGAATGGCAGAACAATTGGAACAACTGAACAGCACTATGATGTGTGCTGACCACCAGGGGCCGTGCATGGAACATGGCGGTTATCGTCCGTGACTGGATGGTGGGGCAGGTGAGCGGGGGTGCCAGACCAAGGTGGGGCACTGGTTGCTGTCATCGGGGAGAGCCTCTGGTGGTTACTGAAATTCTTTGCTCCGCACCACATGGTCCTGCCCAGCACTCACACCTGCTGCCAGTGCCAGTCCTGCATGCACTCACTGCCGGTGCAGGAGCCGTTGCTTGCACCTATTGTCAGTGCCTGATGCTGGTCCTGATCGCTTGGCACCATTGGCAAGTGCAAGCAGTGGTTGCTGCCCTTATTGCCCCTGAGGGCTTCTCCACCTCCCCCTGTTCCTGAGGGGCAATTGGGACAGGAGCTGCTACTTGCACCCGCTGATGGCGCTGGCCACACTCGCACCTGCTGCTGGCCCCAATCGCTCAGTGCTGTCAGCAGGTGCAAGCAAGGCCAGCAACATCAGCACTTAGGAGCGGGGGTGGTGGGAGCGGGGCTGCAGCAGGAGGGGCTGGACGGGTGCACAGAGGATGGGCCAAGACCCACCTCTGTGCCTACCACAGCCTCATGGGCCACAGTTCCTTTCAAGGTGCATGAATTCATGCACTGGGCCCCTAGTATCTATCTATCTATCTACCTACCTATCTATCTATCTATCTATCTATCTATCTGTCTGTCTGTCTGTCTGTCTGTCTGTCTGTCTGTCTATCTATCTATCTATCTATCTATCTATCTATCTATCTATCCATCCATCCATCCATCCATCTATCTATAAAAAGAAGTAATATGCAGAGGAGGTCAAGACTCCATAAAAGTCATGACCAGCTCAGGAGGAGGGGCCAGGTGTGGCCCCGAGACTGAGAGAACAACATGCAGGTGCAGCCCGGAGCCGGAGAGATCTACACAGAGGTGCACCTGCTCCAAGCCTCCATGGCGCACCTGAGGCTGGGATGTGCATCATCGAACTCCTCCTCCAGCTTTCCTCCTGGATCCAAGGTTTTCTAGCTTCACTGTGGGTGAGATGTGCATCGGGAGCATGTTGGAAGCTGAGGAGCATCCATGGGACCCCCTGCATCCATACTGTCCTCTTACTACTTGCCCAGGAAACACAGAGTCACACAGACACATAGTTACACACACACACACACACACACACACACACACACACACACACCCCGACACACACACACACAGAGTGCCTGCTCCGAGCCTCCATAATGCAGCTGGGGACAGGCCCCCAGCAGACACACACACACACACACACACACACACACACACACACACGCAGAGTGCCTGATCCGAGCCTCCATAATGCAGCTGGGGGACAGGCCCCCAGCAGACAGACACACATACAGGGCGCCTGCTCCGAGCCTCTGCGGCCAGACTGCAGCTTAGGTCTGCTCTCCTTGAAGAGTGGGCCTAAGCCATCAGGAGGACATCCCTGAGGGCTCCGGGATGGTGAGAGGGGACAGGCTGGGCTGAGGGACCCCACCCCCCCGTGCACAAATTTCAAGTACCAGGCCTCTAGTACAACACTATAAATGAAAATACATCTTTCTTTAGAATAGAGCATTTGATTCTATTATTCATTTACTCTCAGATTCCACAAACCTTTGCTTTCCTAAGATTGCAGGGGGAAAATATACATTGTACAGAGATTAATGAAACTGAGGGCCAAAATGGGTCAATCCAAAATCACGGGCAGAATGAATGAGTGAGAACCCTAAGTCTCACTCATTCTCCGTGTGAAGTTATTTTCTCTCACACTCCGTGAGCTGGATTCTTGAGACATGGTCTTTTGTTTTTTCCTCCAGTGATTTTTGTTTTGAGACTTAAACATTGGACTGCAGCTAGGGAAGTGTGGGTGAAGTATATTCTCCTTTTGGAAATAAATGAGTAGGTACTTGAGAATAATCCCAGAGCTAAGAATAACTCCAAACTGTACACAGAAGTTGGCCTGGATTTCAGTCTTTTACTCCGCTTTGAAAGTTGTTTTTTTTTTTAAATTTATCTTTACTGTTGAAAGTATTACAGATGCCCCCTTTGTTTATTTGTTTGTTTTCCCATTTATCCCCTCCACTCCATACCCACGCCTCCCAGGCCTGCATCACTCTATTTTCTGTGCCCATGGGCTATGCATATATGCATACAAGTTCTTTGCTTGATCTCTTCCTACCCACCCACTCTCCACCGCTTTCCCTCAGCGATTCCACAGTCTGTTCCATGCTTCTATGTCTTTGAAATTCTTCAAGTCTTGAAAGGTTTTAAAACAGCTTAACTGTGTTCTTGTTGTATTCAATGAAGGCAACAGGATGTAACAGTGAGGTCAAGTTCAATTGTTTCTCATTTGTCCAGGCTACAGATGCCCCCTTTGTTTATTTGTTTGTTTTCCCATTTATCCCCTCCACTCCATACCCACGCCTCCCAGGCCTGCATCACTCTATTTTCTGTGCCCATGGGCTATGCATATATGCAA
>NW_006296627.1:416468-419797 GCF_000327345.1 Myotis davidii | reverse complement strand
ACATTAAATATAAAGCTCCTTTGAAATGTATACTGCATTGTTAAATTAATCTACCTTCATTAAGAAACTCTTCTTTACTTCTTTACTGAAGACCTAAGTTCATCAAGGACCTAAGCTCCTGATTTTCTCCTCAACCAACCATCATAGTGATATGGGGTTTATGGCCATAGTTGGTACCGCATAGGTTACAGGATGGTTGCTCCACTATTTCATCATCTGCAAATAGACACAACTTGATTTATTCCTTTCTGAACTGCATGTCTTCTATATATTTTTCTTGGTATGTTGCATTGGCTAAGATTCCAAATACAATGTGAGATGAGTTATGAACATGCTTTTCCATGTATTAAAAAATCTTTAATTTGAATTCATCAGTTAAATTGAATTTGCTTCTGCCTTTGGAAATGTATTGGTCTTGGTGTTGGGATCTACATATAAGGAAAACGTATAGAACCAAAACGTATGGAACCAACCAGTTTTGCATTCTTATCACATGTGTTCTTTCCATAAAAAAATTATTGAGAGAAAATAGATATCTGTAGATTATCTTTTTTTTTTTTTTCAAATCCTCAGCCCAGGATATTTTTTCCATTTATTTTTTTTTTTTTTTTTTATAGAGAGAGAGGGGGGGGACGGAAAGGAAAGGAGGGGAAGACGGTGAGAGAGAGAAACATTTATGTGAGGGAGACACATGGATTGGTTGTTTCCCACACATGGCCCAGCAGGGACTGGGGATAAACCTGCAACTGAGGTTCATGCCCTTTGGGAATTGAAACTGTGACCCTTCAGTCCACGGGCTGACATTCTAACCACTGAGTCAAACTGGCTAGAGCAGATTATCTTAATCAAGTTGAGAAAGTTCCTCTTATTTCTAGTTTTCTGAGAAATTTTATTCTGAGCAAGTACTGAATTTTGTCAAATCCTGGGTGCCTTTGACCTAAGCAAGTGCCCTCCCTGTAAAAAGAGAACCATTCACCTGCTGGCCTTGAAAAGGCAAAGTCACCGTGAGTTCTGCCGCCACAATTCTGCTAACGGCAGTGCAACCTTAGAAGAGGTCCCTAAGCCTCAAATAAGACCCTACCTCAAGTCACACAGATTGCAGTCTTGTAAATTCCCCATCCGCCGCCCCAAAGAAAACCCATCTAAGATATTCCCAGTCTTGTGACACACAGAGCTTGTTATATTATAGTTGGGTATTATTCACCACTGGATTGAAGATAATACTTCCCCTACTTATGTAAGTTCAACAAATTATTAGGATGAAATATGTAACTACATCCTGGAGAAAAGAGTATTTTACAGTAATCCTAGTTCCCTCCCTTATCTCTTTTCATCTAGGCTGCTAACCTGCTGGCCCTCTTCGCTGAAGCTCCTAAGCTTCAACCTTAGGAAGCTCATACATTCTCTAGCCCCAGTTCTTTTTTTTTTTTTTTAATATATTTTATTGATTTTCCACAGAGAGGAAGGGAGAGAGATAGAGAGTCAGAAACATGGATGAGAGAGAAACATCGATCAGCCGCCTCCTGCACATCTCCCAGTGGGGATGCGCCCGCAACCCAGGTACATGCCCTTGACCGGAATTGAACCTGGGACCTTTCAGTCCACAGGCCGACGCTCTATCCACTGAGCCAAACCGGTTTCGGCTCTAGCCCCAGTTCTTATATCATTTCTTATCCAGCAATGCAGTCTAAGAACCTCATTTATACCCACTGCTATAGCGGCTCTCTAGGGACACTATGTCTTTTCCCCAAGTGGATGGGAGTTTCTGGAACTAGAATCAAATCAAATGGTTTGACAAAAATAAAAATGAGAGTGGAAATTAGCCATTGCCGAGCCTGGGTTGTTATTCTCCATCCTTGAATCCAGAGTGTTTATTTTAGAGAGCTATAATGAGTTGTAGTCATTTGTTTGATTGTAATATTAATTAACTCTGCCTTCTCATAGTTCATAATGTCCATGAGGGCCAGGAGTGTGTCTGTGTTGTTCCATCAATAACCAGAGCCTAGTAAAGAACCTGGCACAGAGTTCAATAAATATTTCTTAAATAAATGAGCCAACATATAAGGTGCCTGGGGAGTGGGCTGGACCTCCCTCCTCCGTTGCATTCCTCTCCCATGAATCCAAAGGTTGCTGAGCAAGTACAAATCACAGCCTGAGGCTTAAGATGTTTATAATTTAGTTAATGTGAAAGGAAAGTCATTAATAAGAATCATTTAAAAAAATGATACCTACAGCTCAGAGAACGAGTACTAATGAGTCAGGGAAAGGATTTACTTTTGTAGGCTCAAAAAAATCAGAGAAATATTCATGAGGTGAGGGAGGAAAAAATGCCTCTTTGAATATTAGGCCAAGTATTAGGAGGAAAGAAATGTCTGGAGCAAAATACATGATTTTATCAGTTGATTCACAAATGGTTTACAGTGAATAAAAGTTTTATCTCATCAGCTTGTGTATGTATGCCTGCTTTCTAATAGTTTTTGTTGAAAATGGTTCCTAGGGAGTTGTGGAAACCTAAAACTCTAGTCATATATTCATAAAGCTCCATAATGTCGACGCTCTAAAAAAAAAAAAAAAAAAGAACCCAAAGATTTGTATAGGTTTTATACTTGACTCAATTTACTGAACCTTGGTTTTCATCTTTGAATAAAGATGAAAACCACACACACACCCACACACACGCACACACACACACACACCTTTGTTGTCTTGGGGTTTGGTCTACTTTGAGGATTTCATCTTTCCTAAAAAAAAAAAAACAAAAAAAAAACAAAAAACACACAAAATGGCTTCCTGGCTATTGAGCTGACTTTCCTTGTTGTTGTTCTATGCAATAACCAGACAGTCCCTGACCAACTTCTTTAATGAAATTTAACAACATTCATGGACTCGTGTTATACTTATCAAAACTGATAACGTCTTATATTAATGAAAATTGTTAAGTTTCACTCCTTGTCATTAATTTAATTCTTATTTCATTGCTACTTTTGTTCATAGAACAAAGGTAAATCCACCAAAACCTAAATTAGCAATATTTCCAGGATCTGCTGGTAATGCTCTTGGTATCTAGTTAATAAACTGCTTATGATTCACTTTAACTTACTAGAGCTCCTACATAAGTACATTCCTTTCACTACTAGAGCTCCTGTATGGAGTTCCTAACTGATGTGGCATCTCTACTATTTATTTGTTAAGGGAAAGAACCTGCTTGGCCAGTGTGGCTCAGCAGTTGAGCCTTGACCTGTGCACCAGGAAGTTATGGTTCAATTCCTGGTCAGGGCACATATTGGGGTTGCAGGCTCAATCCCCAGTGGGGGAAATGGAGGAAGTAG
>NW_006296627.1:404252-415968 GCF_000327345.1 Myotis davidii | reverse complement strand
GTTCCCTTGCCCAGGCCTGAAGCCTGGGTCAGAGGCGTCAGGCTTGGGCGGGGGGTGGAGCAAGCGATCAGAGAGAGATGGGAGTCCCCTGCCCAGGAATGATTCCTGGGCCAGACGCCTCAGGCCTGGGCAGGGGAGAGAGCCAGTGATCGGGGGGAGATGGGGTTCCCCTGTTCAAGCCTGACACCTCTGGCGGAGGCGTCAGGCCTGGGCAAGGGGCCAATCAGGCGATCGGAGGGTGATGGGGGTAAACGCCTGAGGGCTCCCAGTATGTGAGAGGGGGCAGGCTGGCCTGAGGGACACTCCCCCCCGCCCCCCACACCCAGTGCACGAATTTCCTGCACTGGGCCCCTAGTTTATATAATAAAAAGCCAGTGGTTGTAACGCAATAATGACCAAAGACTGGTCTGTGTGTACTGGGAGGTGCGTGCAGGTGGGCGGGGCTGCGAGCAGGGTGAGGTGCATGTGGGTGGGCGGGGCCATGTGATTTCACGTGCTGGGCTTCTAAATATATATATATCTCCTTTTCCTAATTTCTGGAGCTGTAATGCTTTATACCAGGTCCTTTTTTGAAAAATAATAACTATTAACTTAATAGTGGAGAAGACTAAATGACATTTCCAAAAGCAAGGAAGGATTAGCTCACAGGTCCAAGATGAAGTTATCTTGCAGTAAAATGCTAATTGTTCAATCTTCATTTGCACCAATCCTGTTAGAGCTCTCACTTGAAAACAAAACATATAACCCAGAATTTCCCTAAGAAGGCTCATCCTTGTAACCTGTAGATTCCTTCCACTTTAATCTCTCTGCTGGGTCATTTTCTCATGCTCAATTGTCTTTTTTAAAGTATAAAAATAAATATATTTATGTGTTCATTAAAAGATATTCTTTAAGCCCTGACCAGTTTGGCTCAGTGGATAGGGTGTCGGCCTGCGGACTGAAGGGTCCCAGGTTCGATTCTGGCCAAGGGCATGTACCTTGGTTTCGGGCACATCCCCAGTGGGAGGTGTTCAGGAGGCAGCTGATCGATGTTTCTATCTCATTGTTATTTCTAACTCTCTATCCCTCTCCCTTCCTCTCTGTGAAAAATCAATAAAATACATATTTTTTACAAATGATATTCTTTGTTATTTCCTGGAGATTTGAGTCAATTTTAAATTTAGCAGTTGAATAATAACTAAACCAAATAATGTTAAGGAATATTTCTTTATTCTGTGATTGAATATTATAATTTTTTAAAGTAATATCTCTTTAAATTAAGTAAAAGAGACACAGTGGAGCGGTATGGAATGAAGCAAAGCATAACTTTTGATCTTCAAAAGATATTGACCATGTGATGACTGTGCTAGATAAGATCAGTTGCATAATGTACTCCCTCTCTTATACCAAACTATGAATATGCACAAAATTGATCAGTAATATCATGGATTGATAACATGGGAAAATCTTCAAGAGACTCAGCATCTTCCACTTGGGTGCAATGTTTCTCATGTGGGACATCTCTCTGTAACCTTCTTTCCAGCGAATTACTTCATTATCTAGACCTTGGGCATGCTACTATTGTTCAACTTACCACTTTTTGTTCAATGTATATGTTTATGTTCCCTCCTGGACTGCTAGCTTACTAAAGGCCAATGTATAGTCATATTATTATTATTTTTTAATCCTCATTATCTTGATTAGAATCAGCCTAAACAGTATGTATTTAAAAATTAGTTGTGCTTGTTGAAAGGTGGCACTATGGCTATAAATTTAAGTTTTTGTTTTAACTATTTTTTTACATGAAGTTTAATGGGTGAATGGATGGATGGGTGGGTGGGTGGATGGATGGATGGATGGATGGATGAAAAGATGGAATTAATCGTGGTGGGTCTCCTTGTGTGATGTCTACATGCCGGACAATATACTAGTTATGTGAGTTACACCAAACAATCCAAATATTTTTCCTCGGTCCTCTTGTATTCATTCAACATAAACTCTGAGGTATAACCTTCCATTTGGGAAAAGAATATCCTCCCCATTAGGTGGAACTATATGTTTTATTAGAGTCTAAGTGTCCTCCTTGATTGTGAACTCACACTAGCAAACTTTACCTGCACAGACATTCACAGCTTTGTTTTTTAGTGCTATTTTGGGATGTAGTAGAAAATAAAGAATAAATTATGTGAATGGATGTTTTAAACAACATAGTATTGGGGAAATTCAGTGATTTTAATACATTGTGTCTAAGGATTGGTGTTCAACTTACACACCTCCAAACTTCTTTCCCAGGAATCCAGTCCATATCTAAAAGTTCCTTACTTATTGTTATTATTATTGACAGATTGTAAGGATGAGGAGAGTTTAATACAGAATAAAAATGCAACTATATGAGGAGGGCTGCTGGATACTAATGCCTGGAGCAGAGGCTGGGAATGAAACTTTCAATGTAATTAATGAAGTATGCTGCCAGCAGAAGTCAGTGGTCATTAGCAATATGGGCAATGGTGTGCCCTTGGGTAAACTTATCTCACACTTTCAAGTCACCAGCAGCACAGGTAAAAGGTGAAATGCATAAGTGTCACTCTAACCTTTTTTGTAGAAAAAAAAATGTTGTGAAAGATGAATGTGTAAAGAAGCAGAAGGCAAGCCTTTGGGTCACAGAATATTCACTCCTGCTGTTTGTGTAACCTGCACTTTCACATAACTGGTTCCATGGTTAGAATAATCTCTATCTCTTTTATATTTATGCTTGTTTTACCATCATATAGGCAATGTCAGGACATACAGTAAACTTGGGGAGAACAGAAAAGAACAATCCCTCTAGTTTAAGATAATAATTGTTAATGTTTTGGCATATTTTCTACCAGACAGTTTTTCTGTGAAGGTTTTTATTATTAACTAGAGGCCTGGTGCACGGATTTGTTCACATTTAAAGGAAATTAATTAGAAGGTGGCCAGTGGGGCAGGACTGGGCGAGACAGGTCAGACACACCCTGGAGCCAATCTCCTACAGTCCCTCCCCAGCTGGCTGCACTTGGGGCAGAGCCTGGGCTCAAGGGGTGTCTGCAGAGTGAGCTGGGTCCCTTCGGCAGGTGAGTTCCTCGACCTGACCTGCAGGGATTGGGCCAAAACCAGCAGTCTAACATCCCCTGAGGGGTCCCGGAGTATGAGAGGGCACTCTGCAAAGTTGCTGTCGCTTGGCAGCTCCTGCGTTAAACATCTGCCCCCTGGTGGTTATGGTGTGCCATAGCTACTGGTTGGATGGTCAGACAGTTGGACTGTCACTTAGACTTTTATATAATAGATGATGCAATTATTTAAAGAACCCTAAGAGGCAGGTGTTCTTTTTATCTTCATTTTATAAGGGTGGAAATTGAGGCACAGAGAGGATAAATATCTTTGCTAGTGTTACATGGATAATAAACACCAGATTTGGCACTCAAAACCAATCAGTCTAATTCCAGAATTTGCATGTTTTTCCCTTGACATTAGAGCAGAGTCAGCTGACTTTGTCAGTGAATATTTGAAGCTTGGGGATTTTATGGTCTCTTCACTATGCCATTGTAGAAAGATGGCTATAAACAAGATGTAATTAGTATGTGATAGGTATATGAGTGAGCATTTTTGTGTTCCAATAAAACTTTATGGACACTAAAATTTAAATTTGCTATAATTTGCATGGGTCACAAAATAGGATTCTTTTAATCTGTTTACTCAACCATTTAAAAATATAAAAAAACTATTCTTAACTTGAGGGTCAGACAAAAATAGGCTGTGGTGGTAGTTTTTGAAGACTTTCATTTGCATAACTGATGCATCATTCATTAACTTGTACATTCTCCAGGGCTTGGAAACTTAGCTTCCTTCCAATATGAAGTGCTTATTTTAAACAAAAATTAACCAAGATTAATGACATTATAATGAGTACCTTAGTATATAAAATGTTAAATAATTTGTAGAATGTTTTGTTAAGGTATATTCGCAGACTTGATCTGCTTAAAGGGCATAAATGACTCCATTACTCTTGAATTTTATTGCCCAACAGTTAAATAGCAGAATGACCAACATATACTGCTACCACTAATCTAAGAGGACAGCATATTTTGTGGTTGCTGTTGCTGAAAAGACAATGACATCAATGATTGAGCACATGGGAAACAAAGTAATTAGGAGTATTTAAAAATATAAGATAACCACATTTTAAGATAAATTAAGACAGTTCAGTGTTTTCCTTTAAGCATTTGAGAATTTTTTTTAATAATTTCTGCATGTCATCTCAGAGCACCATATCAGTATTGCATTTGAAGACAATAAACCATTGGAGAGTGGATGAATTTTTTTTTTTAAAGTACATGTGATCGAGTGTTCTCTAATTTTATTCATCTGAAACAACCTCCCCCACCATTAGCTTTAATTTGATAGTTCTTAAAAAAATGGCTTGATAGAAGGATGTCAGTTTTCTTGGGTATTGCTTTCCAAAAATAGCAGTAAGTGGTATTTTATCACTTTAGTTATTACAGGATAGGCTTGAAGTGAGAGAACTGCTCTCACAGTCTTGGAAGTGGAGTTTTCCAGGGGGTGATTGAGGTGTGTGCCAGCAGTCACTTTGCACTTTCTTCTTCTTTTTTTTAGATTGAGATATAATTGACATATAACATTAGTATTGCTTAAAAAACCCAGTGAAAATGAAAAGCCAGGCTGAATTCTGCCCAGTTGCATAGTGGTTGTCACTGCCTGAGGGCAGAACTGTACTGGGTTCGCTGCTATGGAGGGTGGAATTCAGAGGCCCTTTCCCTGACCTCTTAGAGGTCACTTGTATTTGCTCAGCATCATGCCCTAAGTGGCTTCCCTTAGCCTCACGCCCTCATCAGGAACCAAGTGTGGAGAGACCTAGGCAAACTCATCCACATCTGTACTGGACAGACGTCCCAAAGTTCTACACACCTGTTAGAAGTGTCGTCATCACATAAAGATTCAGACAGTTTTCAGGTAACGAGGGCATGTGGGTTGGTAGGGTTCCAGGAGTTGGCCCTTCGCCCACTGGAATTGATGGATGCAGACACCATATGAAGTGATTGGAGACTTTCACTCACAAGTGCACTTCTTATATTTGTAGCAGGTATTTTAAGCTCAACAGGGATTTCCTTGAACCAATTCTGTTACCTTAGTGCAGTGGTTCTCAACCTTGGCTGCACATTAGAATCAACTGGGAATCTTTTTAAAATTCTGATTTCTGGGCCTCATCCTCCAGAAATTCTGTTTCTTTCTTACTAATGTTGTGGCCCCACCCCATAACAAAGAAACAGCATTTCCGGAGGATGAGGCCCAGAAATCAGGATTTTAAAAAGATTCCCACGTGATTCTAATGTGCAGCCAACATTGAGAACCACTGCCTTAGTGGTATATTTAATACGTTGATATCCTTTGAACTGACTGACTTTACCCTTTATAATTTCCCTTGTACCTCAGAATAGAAAATTAATCTCTCTTGTGCCTCAGATTACCTTTGATTTTCTACTGTTCATAGTACACTTAAACATCTCAGATCAATTACTGGATTGCACATTTTACAAAATTGCCAACGGAAAGAGAGGGGCAGTTCCCTGTGCTCCATGCAGGTCAATCCACTTACATATCATAAATCTATCTCTAAGTTCATGTGTCTTTTTGAACATGAGGTACCCTTAGCTGGAAATTTCCTTTTGGTTGGTCATGTTACCTCCTCTCCATCCACCTGTTAAACAAATATTAAAAAGGCCTCTTTATAAAATAATTGAGTCATCCCTTCTCCTTTCTGTGCTCCACTATACTCTGAAGAAATTACATTATAACATTTATACTGTGTTGATCACAGTGTTTGTGTTTGTTTTGTTTTTATACTTTCAGCCCAAGCATGATGCCCAAGAGTGAAATTAAAGCTTGTTAGAGTGGCTTGGTGTGTCTTGCCATTGACTAAGCCCATGGTTCTTGACCAAGATTGAATATGAAAATCACTTAAGACAGTGGTCGGGAAACTCATTAGTCAACAGAGCCAAATGTCAACAGTACAATGATTGAAATTTTCTTTTCAGTGCCAAATTTTTTAAACTTAAACTGTATAGGTAGGTACATTGTTATTAACTTAATTAGGGTACTCCTAAGGCTTAGGAAGAGCCAAACTCAAGGGGCCAAAGAGCCGCATGTGGCTCGAGAGCTGCAGTTTGCCGACCACGGACTTAAAAAAAAATGTTAAATATAAATACCCAGGTTTTATCCCAGATGGATTAAGTCAGAAAGTTTGGGCACAAAACTTGGGCATTGGTTATTTTAAAACTCTCCCCATGTGATTTTGATATTGTGTGTAGCAGGGTTGAAAAACACTGGTCTAACCCATAAGCCAGGAGACCCATTCACAGATCCAGCTGTGAAATTCTTCTCAGACATAATCCTGCTATTTTTTCTTCTCACCCAGTAACACACCAAATGTATCACTTTTGAGACTCATCTCAAGCCCTTTTTGACATTCTGCCCATTTCTAATGGAAGACTGAGTGCTGTGCAATCTATTTCCAGAGCTCCATGAATATTTATATGTGGCCTGCATCATCACAAATTAGAGAGTAGCAAGATGAATGAGTGTAGTGAATCAGAGAAGACACACACTGTGATATGGGCAGAAATTTACTATCTTTTTTCTATTTAAAACCTGATGACTCACAGAACGAGGCAGTCCACATCCATTTCAGTAAATTCCTTAATGATCTCCAGCATGGCACCTTGGATTTTAGCACTATAGGAGGTGACTCGATTTATTCCCAGGGAGATATCCGTGTTTGTGTGTGTGTGTGTAAATGAGATTGTTTTAAAATACAATAGAAAAAATAAATTACTAGGCTAATTGTTAATTATTATTGTTAAGCCTCATTTTCTATGTTGTCTTGATGATGGTTATGTACCTTCAACCCCTAATGAATAATTCTTGAGTCTGACAAAATGCTATTTGTTTCTAAATTGATTTTTAATGTCTTTAGTTTGCATTTTCTTCACTTAGTTAGCTTTCCAACAATCACTCATTAGATTTCCTTGCCTATTCATCTTTCTTGTGCTCAAGTTCAAAATAGAGTTTACAGGAGACAAGTGTCAAGATTTATTGTGGTAATGTTGCAACTTGACATTTCTGTACGAGAAGGGCACAGAGAGAACAATAATATGCATCCTTTCATCTTAGTGTTTGATATCTGGCAAATGTGGAACTATTTAAAAACTGCACATGATAGCATAAAATAAGGAAAACATCCCTATAGTGATATCCACAAGCCTAGATCATAAACACAATGGTGAGTGCAATATAATTTCATCAGGCCCAAGGCACAAAGTGGATTGAGCATGGCCTGTGGTATAAAATCAGTTTGATATTGTTCATTTAAGAGTTTGACTTATAAACATAAAAATGAATCATGATCGTGGGGTTCCAAATTAGCCTTCTGGGTAAATAGATATTTAAATATAAAAGTCCCTATTTCTCCTCTCAATTTTCACTCCTTGACCAGTTAGTAAACTCCTCTATGTTGTATCAGGGCTGAGGGTGCGCTATTCACATTTGTTCATGTTGTACATTTTTTGCCACATCCCCAGATGATGATGTTTGACTTTCTTCAAAAATAGCCATTTCATTAGGCATTTAGTCATCCAACACATAAGTATTGTGACCATACTTTTTATTAACCACTAAAATAGGCATTGAAGTTAAAGTCATTTCTTCTCTTTCTGAAGCTTACAGTCTGGCAGGGAGTCATATTGTTAAATTAAAAAACATCAAATACTCACTGAAAACCATGCTATGTACTATGTTGTTGAGGAATAGGGAATCATGACAACCCTAAACAGAGACATCAGCTTTAAACTGAGGGTCAGGCAAAAATGAACATTTGCTGATGAAATAGTGTTTGTGTTCATATGTGAAGGAATCCAATACATTTTTTGTCAGAGTGGACAAGTGGGTTAAGAAATAATTATGGCCAGCACATTTTGTATATCATGGTCTCAGTGTTCTAGAAGAGACATTGTACTCATTTTGTGTTTGTAATTAAAAATATTGATTCTAATTCCGGTGTCCAAGGAGCCAGCTGGTTCTCAGTGTATTGAGCCAAGCAGCCATATGATCAAAAGGGTAATAACATAGGTCTTGTTCCCTAGAAACAGAGGCTGAGATGAGAATTCATATTTAAGTGACTTATTGAGGACACTAGAGACCTGGTACACAGATACTTGCACTGGTTGGGTCCCTCAGCATGGCCTGCGGGGATCGGGCTAAATCCAGCATCCAACATCCCCTGAGGGATGTAGTAGTGTGCCAAGTGGCAGGTGGCTTGGAAGGAGCCACTCCCACTTACCTGGCCCTACTCATCCTGGTCAGCTGAGTGTCTGCTTCCATCTTCCACTGCAGCTCCTAACATCTCCTGGTCTGCCACTCCTAGCTATGGAGAAGTGAGTTCCTAGGTCGCAGTTCCCACGGCCTCACTAAGGGTGTAGACTGAGGCTTAGAGAAGTGCGGTGAGTGCCTGAGGAGCACCTGGGGTGGACTGGGGAGTCGCAGTAGCTGCACAGCAAGGCCACCCACTTCACTCACCATCCTGCAAGTCCTGGGGTGGCTCTGGTCTGATAGGAGGAGGTGGGTGCTAGGGACGGAGTTCGTGGCCTCTTTTTTCCCTCCTTCCATCCCTTGGTCCCGGATGCCCAGGGAGGATGTGGTTGGGGGTGCCACACCTCTGGGGTGGTGCCTGGGGAGCAGCGGAATTTGGGCCAATGGTCCAGCCTCCCAATGTGAACTGCAGCTCAACCCCACCTGCCTGTGATCTTTCATACACTCAATGGCCTGTTTCTCTTTTTGTCTGTCTAAAGTTGACTGCCTCCTGGTGGTCAGTGAACATCATAGTGACCAGTCAACCACTTGACCAGTTGCTTAGGCTTTTATATATATAGATTTTCTCAGAGGAGGACAAGTGATGGGAACAGGAAGAAGAGCGAGTTACTAGTATATAGGAAAGAGAGCCCAACCAGAGTCTAACTTTGACCATAGGAAGCGTTGAACTTGAATTATTTCCCCCCAGAAACACACGCACACAAAACGTAAAAAGCTTCCCTTTTGTACTCATCTGAAGCAGTCATTGCAAAACACGAGGCTGGTGATATTCCTGTTTACCAGGAAACCCTTTGGGAAAAACAAACAAACAAACAAACAAACAAACAATCAAAACACTGAAAGGAGAGTTGTAGTGAACTATTAGTTGACTCTCACAGCAATTGGTAAAGGAAATGTGGGTGGGACACTACCAGCCTCTACTTCCCCAGGGATCTCTCTGGATCAGTTGCAGCATGACCTGGGGACTGAGGGAAATGCAAATTACCAGATCCCTGCATCAGAAACTTAGGGGGTCAGGCAGGGCCCAGCAATTCATGTTCTAACAAGCTTGCAGGGTCATTCTGATATATGCTCAAGGTTGAGAACCACTTTCCTGCAGGGAGCTTTATTTTTTGAAATATATTTTTATTGATTTCAGAGAAGGAGAGGTAGAAACATCAATGATGAAAGAGAATCCTTGATTGGCTGCCTCCTGCACCCACCTTATTGGGGATTGAGCTTACAACCCTGGCATGTGCCCTTGACCAGAATCCTACCCGGGACCCTTTAGTCCACAGGCTGATGCTCTATTCACTGAGCAAAACCAGCTAGGGCTCCTGCCGGGAACTTTGAAAGAGCTGGTAAAAAAATTAAGCTCCTCTTTGCACCTGAACAAAATCAACAAATGGAGGCAATAGTAGTCTAATTTTGAGTTCTCTAAAAAAGATTATCATAATTCCAGGCAGCATCTTAAAGTTCACAGGTGAATTTGCAGTTACTGGATTTCCACTTACATTGTTTATTACTATTTCATTTCCCCCTAAAGTCTAGCTCAGTCATCAGCAGCTGGGCTTGCAGCATAGATTTAGCTTCACTATCTTGCTATTTGCGAGTGGGGGGTGGGGAACTGACCCAGTAAGTAGGTAAGTAGGTCAAAGCAGTAGCAAAGATTACTGGTGCAAGATAGAAATGGCAAAGTGATGGGGTAATTAATCCCATATCTTTACTTTTGACAATCAGTACGAAAATCTATTTTCTTATATTCTTTCCAGAAGTTGAAGAAGGTTTTTGAAAAGAAATAATCTAGGTTTTTTTTTTTTTTCTCTTACAGCTAGTTAGTTGTGTGCGAATTTTATGGTGGTTTTAAAAATTGAGTGTAGCTGTAGGTGATATTCAGTTTATATATGATCAGTGATGTATATGGAAAATTCATATATGTTATTTAAGGAATGTGTAAAGGATTATGTTTTTTAAATGCTTTCTTATTGGCCACTTTGGTATTTAACTTGTGTCTTTTTATTGTTTTGCAACTAGATGATGCTTAATTCATCCAAACATTCATTTATTCTTCCAAGATTTATAAATTGCCTACTATGTGCAAAGCTCCTTGTTCGATGCTGTCAATATAGTGCTGAACAAAATGGATACGTTGCTGCTCTGGAGAAGTTTACCATCTGTGTTAGTTTCTTGTTGCTGCTACAACAAACTGCCATAAACTTAGAAGCTAAGAAGAAGATCTTATTAATTACAAATTTACCTTGTTTGGGAATACAAATTAATATTATTGGTATGATAAGTGTGTCCAGGCTCATACTTCCCTCTTTTCAGTTAAATTTGAGTACCACCTGAAGCAGGTGGGTAGAATATTATATTGCTTTATATTTTTAGAGTTAATCATGATTTCCTTCATATACCCCTGCTTCATTCTTTCATCTCTCCACCTTAAAAAATAACATTTTTTTCATGGGGCTAATACCTTTTTTCTTATAATTCGTCCATACATTTTCATAAATGTTATCCCATCATTTCTGATGCCAAGTATAATCACCTTTAAGATTTGTTGTGTAGCCCTGGCTAGGTGGCTCAGTTGCTTGAATCATTGTCCTATACACCAAAAGGTTGAAAGTTTGATTCCCAGTCAGGATAAATGCCTGAGTTGCAGGCTCTGTCCCCAGCACAGGGAGTGCAGGAGGCAGCAAATCAATGATTCTCTCTCATCTTTGATGTTTCTCTCTCTCTCCTTCTCTCTTCCTCTCTGAAATCAATAAATTATATTAAAAGAAAGAAAACATATCCTTGGATGGGGATTAAAAAAGCATTTGGTGTGTAGACTTACAGGTATTTTCCCTATGCACATATCTATAATAATAAGGGTGTAATATGCTAATTAGACTGGCTGTCCTTCCGGATAACCTTCCGGACGAAGCTGGGGCTGAGAGGGAAGTCTGGGTCTCAGGTGCCTGCGGGTAGCTGCCGGGGTCCAACCCCAGCGGGTCCAGGGGTTCCCAAAGGTGTAGACGGAGTCGGCGAAGAAGGAATGACACAGAGACAGCGTTCAGTTGATCAGCAGCCTTGCCAGGATCTCTAGCCACAATCTCCAGCCAAGTTCTGTGTCCATGTTCTCTTGCTAGGTTCTCCAGCCACGTTCTCCAGGTTCTCCAGCCAGGTTCTGTAGCCATGTTCTCTCACTAGGTTCTCCAGCCAGGTTCGGTCGCCAGGTTCTGTAGCTGGGTTCTTCAGCCAGGTTCTGTGTCCATGTTCTCTTGCTAGGTTCTCCAGCCAGGTTCAGTCACCAGATTCTAGTCAGGTTCTCTTGCCGTGTTCTATCCAGGTTCTGTGGCCAGGTTCTGTCACT
>NW_006296627.1:395077-404141 GCF_000327345.1 Myotis davidii | reverse complement strand
AACATATTAAGAACAGTATGCCATATATGCCAGGTCCCTTGAAACAGCAAGGATGGACCGGCTCCCGGCAGGTAGCCAGAGGGAAGCCCAGGTCCTGGGTGCCAGAAGGAAGCCAGTGCCGGCAGCTGGGGGAAGGAAGGCGTAGTCTTGTATGGATTTCATGCATTGGGCCTCTAGTGTATTTATAGAGCTTTAAATGCTCTTTGTTAACCTGAATTTTTCCTTTTCACACTATATGCTGACATCTTTGTGTATAAATTGCATGTAGTATTAATATTTTTAGTTCATAGTAGTGGTTCTAATAATGTACAACAGATAATTTGCTATGTTATTGCCAATATTTTCCTATAACAAACAATGTAGCAGTGAGCATCCTTGTATTATTTTCATACAACACATTATTCCCCCCTTGGGATACATTCCTAACAGCGGAGCTGTAGGGCTAAAGGTCATCTTTGTTCTTTCTCTAATTTATGCTCTGTTGACATATTTTGCACTTGCAGAGAGCTGACTTAAAATCATATTGAGAACACAGGGTAATTAATTTAAATAAACACAAACAACAATGAAAAAAGAATGAAGAAAAAAAAAATGTGTCCCTGTGTTCTGGTTCTGTGTCTAAAAGGACAGTAATAGTTGCAAGAAAGCAGTCATTCACAGAATATTCTTTGTTTGTTGCTTTATGTTTTAATAGAGTGGCACATATCTCCATTTAGGTAAATGGTATCCCCTGCCATTCGGTTGTGCAGACCAAAAATCTGGACATGTTCCTGCTTCCTCCCTTTCTCGCATGTTCCACAGGGTCCATTAACAAGCCCTGCCCACGCTGACTGCTTCTCACCATGACCTTTCCTGGTCTCGCTCTTGTTCAAGCCAAGGTCACTGGACTTAGCCATGGCTTTTCTGATCTTTTGGCTTTGGTTCCTGATCCTGTTCAATTTATTTTCTACACAGAAGCTATAGCTGTGCTTTAAATCTGTTAGATCCTGTCACTCCACCCTTCAGCATCATCCATTGGATGTCCTTAGAATGTGAAACGAAACCCCAGGCCCTTTTTCTGTCCACCCAGTATGTTTATTTTCTAAACCAGGCTACCTCTTTTCTCACTTTTCTACCCATCTCTTATTTCTCTCCCACTACTTAAGCCTCCCTGCTGTTCCCTGACATGGTAGCCATGGAATTATATTCCCTGTTCCCATCTCTGTCTCCCTTCCCCCATTATCTATAGGCCTTGCTCCCTCTCTTCCAGCTCTCTGTTCAAATGTCCCTTGGCACCTTACCATCACTCTCCATCTCCTTAACTGCTTTAGTCTGTCTTCATAGCACTAACTACTGCCTGGAGTTCTGTTTTCTAACCATTTATATGTGTATTTACTGTCTGTTTCCTTCACTAGAATATGAGCTCTAGGAGGGTAGATACTTTGTTTGCAGTGTTTGACTAGACCCTGGTTCACAGAAAGTCTGAAATACCAGTTGAATGTACTCATACACGCGTGAACCAAGTGTTAGGCTCCGATTTACGGCTGGCCAGGTCTGACCCTGAATTCCTTTATGCAGGTCGTGGATATGCTTGGGAATTGCATTATATGCCAGGCTGTTGATTTTAAATAATGATTTAAGAAATAAATTCCCTGTACATACTTAATATTTCTGACTGAGTGTGGCATAAATGTTCAAAAATCAGCTAAGATGAGAGGAGCAAAACTGGAAATAAGCATACTTTCTTGAAAGATGAGGATTAGAGAAAGCATCCATTTCCTCAAGAAGTAGTTTCATTTTAATTCTTTAGAACATTGTTTTTATCATTTAATTTTTTTTCTTCTAAGTGCTATGAAGTGTGTGTGTATGAATGTTTCATTAACAAGCCAAAGCAGCTACCATGGTTTCCAAAGTCTGTTGAAGCGTACTGTAATCATATGTACCACGAGACGACAGTTTTGTAACTGTGGATTACAGAGCTGAGAAAATACTTTATTCAGTTGATTTGAAAGTTAATTTTATCCTCTGTACTGCTTCACAATGCTCCTGACTGAGGCACCTGAGATTCTGTCTCCCTACAAGTCCGATGGAGCTCAGAGCATGTGCTGAGAAATGCTAAATGCAGCCCTGGATCATTTGTACGGCAGCCAGAGGAGGTCTGCATCAGTTCTTAGCCACCCACAACGCTAATTAAATTTACCCAGGCGAAAAGCAAACACCCACCCCAGTTATTTTGAGCTGCTTTGCTGAAACACCGGGTAGGCCTTCTGCCTCCCAGCACTTCCCCCACCCCAAATCCATGGGCGTCCATCAAGAGGTCCGAGCAGAACTCTTGGAAACACTTAAGAGAAATTACATTAAAAAACTATGGCATTCTTATCACTAGTCTACTTCTGTAGTGTGAACACTCCCTTTCCTTATACCTTTCCTCTGTGGAGTAGACTTAGTTGGAAGAGCATGGGTCTTGGAACCAGAAAGGTCTGGGTTGGGTGAAAGCTTCAGTGCCTTATGTGACTTTGGAAAGATCATGTACAAGAGATATAATGGAACCTTCATCACAGGATTGGAGTGAACACTTAAAAAGTTAGTATATGTAAAGAAAATAATTAAATTTAACAATTATGATTACTTTCTTTTTTTATAACCCCCCCTTTTTTTTCTTTAAGACACGATGATGTTATTCTTTCATTCATGAAACAATTTTTTTTTTTAAGTTATCGACAGTATTTCAAACACTGGTTATGGTGGAGAAAGAGTGATAAATGATACAGTCCCCGATCTTATGACACATTCTATTTGGGAAGGGAACAATGAACATTTAAACCAATAGATAATGTCATTTTAGATTATAGTACATCCTTGAAGAATATAAAGCAGGCTCTGGAACAAAGAGTGACCATGAGGAGAGGTCACTTGTTCAGGTAGTTTGATCAAGGACATTTTCTTTGTAGAAGTGACATCTGAACTGAAATGTGAAGGGTGCAAACCAACCCGATAGTAAGCAAGAACAGTTGTTAGCAAATTGGGAGAAGAGAAATCTAAGACAGGAAGTATAAAAATCATCTCCTGTTTGTGGAACTGAGAGAACGTGAAAGAGGAGGAAAGGACAGTAGTGGAAGAAGCTGGGGAAGAAGCTGTTGAGTTTAGTATAGATCCAAACCTACAGAACTGGACTTTTGCTTCATTTTGCTCTGCAGTAGAAAGCTTTTGAGGTGGGTTGAGCAGGAGGATGATCAGGTCCAATTTACATTTATACAGATTCTTAGTTTAAACTTTCGGACAATGGCCTATGAAAGGACAAGACTTATGACCTTTATTGTTAGCATATGAGACAACTTTATTGAATAGTTGCCCTCCTGAGTGAGTGAATGTGACCTTATTTGGAAAGAGGGTCTTTGGCAGATATAATTAACATAAGGATCCAGAATGAAACACCCTTGGATTTAAGATAGGCCCTATATTTGATGATTGGATCTATAGAGAAAGGAGAAGGAGGTACATGGCACAGAGACACACTGAGGGGAAGGCCATGATTCCCAGCAGTCACCACAAGTTATGAGAGAAGAGAAATCTAAAACAGGAAGTAGAAAAATCATTTCCTGTGAAATGATAACAAAACCAATTTACCTGAAACGATGCCTCTAGAAAGAGCCAACCCTGTCAACACCTTGATTCGGGACTTCTGGTCTACAGAATTGTGAGAAAATAAATTCATGATGATTTATGCCACCCACTGTATTAGAGCAGCCTTGGACAATAAACAAAGCAAGCAGGGCATCATTTATAGGAAGAAAAATGCAAAATGCCTCTCCGATGGCCACAGAGCAGTGTACTTTAGGATTGAAGAAGAAAAGGAAACTGTCTTCTGAAGGCCACACTGGGAAGGTGTGCTGTTATTTGACAGGAATATCGATTTCTCCAAGTTGGATTGAAAAATCTCTTCCGTGGGGTAGGCGGAGGGGCATCTGAATAGCAGACCCCAAGGACAGGCTCTGCTTACTTAAGCGGACCCATCCCATTCCCAAAGGAAACCCCCCTCATGATGGGAGGGCTGACTAGACGCCAAAGCCATTTCTTTCATTTTGGTGACCTTGTTGTTTCTAATATACTTTGTCATTTGCCAATAGGGTAATATTACAATCAGTAGCAATAGTGAGGACAGCAGGTCCTTGGATAGCACTGTTTTGTTCAATGTCATTTTGTTATAACGTTGATGAGATGCTGTAGGAACTTAACTCTTGTTTATATCAATTAGCCTCAGGTAAATTGGTTTTGTTATACCTCGTTTCGCTTAAAGTCACAGGGTGTATTGAGGACATTTAGTGAGGACTTCCTGTGTCCTGAAGCAGGACCACTTCTTTAATACAAAGGCCTTACTCTGGTTACCTGCAAAACAGCTCAAGACAAGGGATCCTTACCAATGGGATATGGACAGAGTGATATTTGGAACTGAAGGAGAGGGACAGAAATTTGAGGATGTGGCATTTATTTGTCCTTGACATTTCTCAAATATAATAGAGAGTTAACATTCATTGAATTTCCAAAATGTGTTAATGTCCTACGCTATCACTTTTTCATCTAGTTCTTACAATATTCTCAGAAGACATATTAATTCAATTTTAAAGATGAAATAGCTGAGTCTTAAAAAGACCCAGCCATTCACCTACCAAATGCCTGTTATTACACAGAAGCAGGTTTATATATTTAGCCATCTACTTAGTTTATTGGTAAAACTAGGATTTTAACTTTGTCTATCTCAGCGGTTCTCAACTTGTGGGTCACGACCCCTTTGGGGGTCAAACGACCCTTTCACAGGGGTCACCTAAGACCATCAGAAAACACAAATCTAATTACATATTGTTTTTGTGATGAATCACTATGCTTTAATTATGTTCAATTTGCAACAATGAAATTGGGGCGCACCATAACACGAGGAACTGTATTAAAGGGTCGCGGCATTAGGAAGGTTGAGAACCGCCGGTCTATCTGAATCAAAGCTTTTTTTTATACCCATGGGTTATCATAACTTTGCCAAAATTATTCTGCCATAGACCTCCTTAATGAACACAGAGCTATTGTTTTAAATTTGGGTGCTAATGGTAATATTGGTCATGGAGATTGACTGGTAGACACCCAGGAGCCCGTGGATACTGAAGCCACTGTTATTATGAAGCAGGATGGGAGGGCAGTGGAGGAAAAGTCACTGTTTTATTCATCCTTGACTTCCTCAGTAAAACCCGTCTGTATCGGGAGCTCATACAATTGGCGAGAGAGAGAGAGAGAGAGAATTGACCATGTCATCGTCCCTCCCCATGTTCTCTCTCTCCAAGCCAGAAGGCTTTCTCCCTGACGGTCCAGAGCTGACATTCTGACTTGAGCCCAGTCATTAAACACTAATTAGATTGGTGCTCTGCTCTCCTTCTAGTTCAAGTTTTAATAAACTGTTGCCTTTTCCCCCACTGTCTTTTTCTTGAAATCCCAGACAGCGTCCTCCTCTTCTTCTCTCTGTGGCTTAAACTCTCAGTCTGGGTATGTTTCCACTGTGGGCAAGGTGGTTTAGATAAAAGGCATAAAGAGCCAAACCACCTGGAGCGAACACATTTCTTAAAAGGAAAAAAATATATATAAATAGAAAAATCCAGATCCACTTCCCTGACACTGCCCACTTGTTTCTCGAAGAGCACTTTGGATCTTGCACATTGTAATTTGCCCGTTAAAAATCAGTGGCATGGTCTTTGGGCTCAATTAATTTGAGAGTGCTTCTGGGTGAGTCCCTCGGATATTGTTTAATCTTTTGACTTGAAGATATCATCAGGGTCAGCCTCCCCCAGTTGCCCAGTACTATTAGCTTATCCTATTAATTTGGTCCCCATGAATGTTCCCTTGGAATTCAAACAGAGCAAATTTATGACCCACACCTTGGCCATGATTAACCCTGCCCCACCCATAATAAGTAAGTGAAAGAGAATGATTTCCTTTATAAGACTAGGTACTTTTGCACAGGTGGCTCTGACTCTTTTATCTTTTTTATAAATTTCTATGGTTATATTTTTAGATATCTGTGACTATAGCAAAACAAGTGTCAGATGAGCATTATAATATTCTTTCAAAGTATAAGTGAATATTATCATCATCATCATCAGTATCGGGCACTGAAGAATTGGGGATGCTCAAGTTCCATTTGCATATTATCAATTGCATCAATAACCCAAATTCTGAATTAACTAATTATCAGGTATGATGTTTTGGTGTATATTAAAAGTAGTATTTGTACACCACAGTTATGCATTACTAGTAGCTATGTGGATAAAGGGATTATGAGAGTCAAAGACCAATATTTAGTGCAATAAAGAAAGTACAACTATGCATCAAGTACTATGCAAAGTTATATGGGGAATTTAAAATTGAGGAATTATTTCCTATGCATAGTCTGAGTGTTCTAAACAAGCTTACAAGTATTATTGCAAGTGCATTCTGCCATATTTTATTGATGCTCTATTGCATTATAACAGCATCACTACAGATCTAATGGCTTAAAAAAACACCCATGTATCCTCTCACAGTTTCAGTAGGTCAGCAATTCAGACAGAGCTTAGCTGGGTCCACTTTGGGGCCTGACACGAGGCTGCAGCTAAGGTGACAGCCAGGCCTGAGGTCTTAGGTAGGGTTTAATTGGGGAATGACCTCCTTCCAGGTAGGACCAAGTTCAGTGCACATTGTAGGGAAGGTTGAAACCATGACTGCAAAGCATGGCAGGCCCTTAGCAAGCTTAGGGTTCGTTAAGAGAATTGTATTAATGTCACCTTATATGAAACCACAACACAGACTTAAGAAATTTGACACCATGTAGTGAGTGCAGCTAGGCATTCTGCATTAGCATAGTGCAAGCTTTAAAAATAAACCTTTGTCTGCACAATGACACAGTAAAAGAAGCTTGAAGCAGCCTCAGAATGATACAGTAGCTGCCAGCAGGGTGGGTGAAATATTTAAGAAAACAATTTGTGGTAGGGAATATTTGAATATTATTTGTATTACCACTCCTCGTACCAATGAAAATAACTAAAACTGTGAAGTACTTACAACATTACAGACATTTAACTATTATCTTATTTTGTCCTAATAAGGTCCAGTTATGAGTGCATTATTATTACTCTTTTACAGATTAAAAAAACTGATACTTAGGTGATTTGCAACTTATTTAAAATCACACAGTGAACAAAGGTAGAGCTGGGAATCCAAGTCCTCTATTTTTATTTATTTATTTATTTTTAATTTACTTTTTGTTAATTCTCACCTGAGGTTATTTTTCCATTGATTCTTTTTTTTTTTTTAAGGAGAATGAAAGGGAGTGGGGAGAGACAGAGAGAAACACTGATGTGAGAGAAACATATCTATTGGTTGCCTCCTGCAGGAGCCCTGACCAGGGTCCAGGCCGGGGAGGACCTACAACCAAGGTATGTGCCCTTGACTGGAATCGAACCTGGGACCCTTTGGTCTTCAGGCCAACGCTTTATCCACTGAGCCAAACCAACTAGGGCCAAGTCCTCTATTTTTAACAAATATAAAACATTGCAAAGCTTCAACTGTGGCATGCTACAAGAAAAAATAAATTTGGTGTAGTTTTAAAAAGAATCATACAAAAAAACTTTTTGGCAGACTCTAAAGGTAGAGCTGTTGGTAGCAATAGGGCCTACAAAATAGTTTGTTATTTATTGCTGGGTGCTTTACCTCCTTTGATGGTACTTGCAACAGGCCTGAAATGAAGATATGCATGGGAATTTCTTTTTCTGGTTATTAGCAGGGAGAGAAAAACAGTTTCAACAAACTTGTGGCTGTAGTGGACTCTAGTAACAGGTCCCTTGCTGGGTTCACGTGCAGAACAAATATTAATGTCGTTTGAAAGAGGCTGTTGAAAGAAAAACACCACATGATCTCACTCATTCATGGATAATAAAGGCCATTATAAACTTATGAACAAAAAGAGATACAGAGGCAGAGCAGCATCGAACCGACTGTCAAACTACAGCGGGAAGGCTGGGGAGGGTTAGGGGAGGAGAGCAGGTAAGAGATCAACCCAAGGGCTTGTATGCATGCATAGAAGCATCACCAATGGACACAAGACACTGTGGGGTAGGGGAAGTCTGGGGAAGGTCAAGGGGGAAAAAAGGAGACATATGTAATACTCTTTGTAATACTTTAAGCAATAAAACAAAATTTTAATAAAAAAGGAAGACGCTGTTGATACATGGACTGCGAAATTACAGCAATTTTAATGTAAGTCACTTTCTTTTCTTCTCTCTTTTTATTTTTTTATTGTTTAGTGAAAAGTCCTATCCGCTAACAGCTAGGTCCTGCCATTTTGAGTGCTAAGGGAAATCTGGAATAAAAGCCAAAGACAAATGGGGTTTTAGGCCTGGCCCAGTTTATGCTGAATGGATTAGCCTCTGTGAATTGTTGACTGGACTATTTTATATATTGCTTTGTACAGTACTTACAGCGTTGAGCGGAAATGGTAATCCACTTTCTTTCCCAAGAGGTGCAATTCTCCTTGAACCAACACAACAGCGTGCATATATTTCCTATCAATCATGTGTCATTTGGTTGTGCACTTGCCTAAATTAGATGATTACTAAACACAGTGAGAACAAGAGAAAGGAGACGTGTTCCTCCACTGATCGGGAGACTAATTTTGGCACCAAGAGAAGCTGGTCATTTACATTTTGCTGCGCGAAGGGTTAGGGCAAGAGATTCAAATTACATTAAGAGGGTTTAAAAATAAAGATAAAAGTTTTTCTTATATACCTGTCTCTAGCAATGAATCAAGAGAGGACCAGTAGAGTATTAAAAGGATGCCTAATCATATTTCATTTTCATTTAATTTTGCTTCTTTTTCTTTCATTCCTTAAGTTCTGTTACATGTATTTTTCATAAAACATTAAAATAATAGAAGCTTCAAAATTTTGTATTCCTTTTCTTCCTTTGAACAAATTATTTCTCCCCAAAGAGTGAGTAGGAAGGTCAAGATATACTTGGTTGGGTTTATGTTTAGCTGCAGTCATATAACTCTTCAAATTGAAAGGGAAAG
>NW_006296627.1:394184-395065 GCF_000327345.1 Myotis davidii | reverse complement strand
GGAAACCTTTCTCTCACAAATTGTGGATATCGATAAGCTTTATAATAGAGCCCTACAAATTACACTCTCTCAGCAAAGTTGCTAGTGTCGGGCATCCAAACCCTGGGCCAGGGGTTATTTCTCATTGACTAATTGAAATAAGCACTGTGTTTGAGAATTTCCCCATGTTAGTCTATTTATATATTTTCACTTTTCCTCATTGATAGTGGTAATCCATGACAATATGGAGATTAGTTAGCAAAAACTAAGCAAACTCTGTCCCAATGAAACAGTATTATTTGTTAGGTTTTAATTCAATCATATTTTTTTTTCTTAGCTCTTTCTCTCAGTCACTTTGTGATATAACTAAAGGAAAGCAATAGCAAAGGAATTGATTTTCTTTGGTGTTGCATGTCATACACCAAACTTTGGGGTCATGGAAAAAATACAATCAACTATTGAAAAACAGAATAATAATATAAAAAATAGCACTATGCTTGCTACATCTCTGCTTCCACAAGCAAGGACAGAATGTATTTTCAGGAAGTTCAGTGGTGTTAGAAGCCAATGAGGAATTTTGGCAGAGTCCCTACATGTAACTGTGATGCAACTGGGGATGCTTGAGGAAGAGGTTGCCGCTCTTCTTCTTTTTTTAAATATATTTTTATTGGTTTCAGAGAAGAAAGGAGGAGGAGAGAGAGATAGAAACATCAATGATGAGAGAGAATCATTGATCGGCTGCCTCCTGCACGCCCCACAATGGGGATCAAGCCAGCAACCTTGGCATGTGCCCTGACCTCCTTCGAACCTGCAACCTTTCAATACACAGGATGATGCCCAACTGAGCCAAGGTAGCCAGGGCAAAGTACTTAACTTTTAAGAAACAAATTTATAAATGTGGA
>NW_006296627.1:392894-393169 GCF_000327345.1 Myotis davidii | reverse complement strand
AAAAATAAAGATAAAAGTTTTTCTTATATACCTGTCTCTAGCAATGAATCAAGAGAGGACCAGTAGAGTATTAAAAGGATGCCTAATCATATTTCATTTTCATTTAATTTTGCTTCTTTTTCTTTCATTCCTTAAGTTCTGTTACATGTATTTTTCATAAAACATTAAAATAATAGAAGCTTCAAAATTTTGTATTCCTTTTCTTCCTTTGAACAAATTATTTCTCCCCAAAGAGTGAGTAGGAAGGTCAAGATATACTTGGTTGGGTTTATGTT
>NW_006296627.1:391956-392632 GCF_000327345.1 Myotis davidii | reverse complement strand
GAATAATAACATAAAAAATAGCACTATGCTTGCTACATCTCTGCTTCCACAAGCAAGGACAGAATGTATTTTCAGGAAGTTCAGTGGTGTTAGAAGCCAATGAGGAATTTTGGCAGAGTCCCTACATGTAACTGTGATGCAACTGGGGATGCTTGAGGAAGAGGTTGCCGCTCTTCTTCTTTTTTTAAATATATTTTTATTGGTTTCAGAGAAGAAAGGAGGAGGAGAGAGAGATAGAAACATCAATGATGAGAGAGAATCATTGATCGGCTGCCTCCTGCACGCCCCACAATGGGGATCATGCCAGAAACCTGGGCATGTGCCCTGACCTCCTGGTTATAGGTTGACACTCAACCACTGTGCCATGGCAGCCAGGCTGCCACTCTTCTTGAACTAAGACAGACTAACCTAGATTCCAGAATATTACTTACAGATGGAATGCCCTAACATATTCTATTGTGCTGATGAAAAATATATAGTTGCTATTTATTTTCTAGGAGCTAGATTTCTCTTTCTTCTCTTTTGTGTGTTTTTTTCCTTTGCCTCTTTTCTCAATAAAGATAGTAATTTTTAAATTGAACTAAAAAATTGGAAAGTAAAACGTATCTTCATGTGCTTGTTCTATGAATTTAACAGCGACCACCTGCTTTATTCTGCTTTTAGGGCAAAATTCTTC